>NW_009220539.1:3128-6113 GCF_000690835.1 Fulmarus glacialis | reverse complement strand
GGGGACGGCGACTCGAGGCTGCGAGTCCTGCAACCCTGGGTTTCGGGGTGAGCCAGGGGTGCACGGTGCCTCGGGATACCTCCGTTATAACCCACAGAGGTGCCCAAGGGAGATGCAGAGCCCACCCGGGGCGCACATCCAGCCGAGATGCTGGCGCTGCGGAGGTGGCCATCACCCCGGCATCTGGGCACGGGATGGGGCGGGCAGGCCAGGCACAGTCCCCAGCTTGGGGGAGGCTAGACATGAACTCAGCTTCTCCGAGTGGGGAGAGATGACGTGATGCTGGGAGGTCACCCGGGGCCGGGAAGCTGTCCCAGCCCAGCGCTCGGGGCTCTCCCGCTCAGCCACCTCCGTCCCCTCCGGCCGGCGGGAGGGAAGGGGGAGAGATGCTCCCCGAGGCAGCTCCCGTCTTTCCCCCGGGGGAAGCCGGTGTTTTTGGCTTTATCGGCTCACCGCAGCTTCGTGCCTGGCATTGGAAAAGAGAAAAAGGTTTTTCCCAGCGGTGCCTTATCGAGGTGCTGAGCCCCGAACGCTGCTTTGTTTCAGGTCGTCTTGCAAAATGAAAGAGGGAAATGGCATTTGGGGGAAGAATTGCAAATTTCTGGAAGATTATCTGAGCGTGGCAGCTGCCCCCCGGCACAGGGCGGTGGGAGGTGGCATGGGGCCAGGACCCTGACGGGAACCAGCATGGAGTGGGAATTCCAGGAGGGGACAAACCCCAGAGCATCCCTCCATAGGTGAGCACCCAGAGCCCAGCCGGCTGCCCCCTCCACGGCTGAACGCGTCCTGAGTGGGGGGGAACGTGCTATGTTTTTGCAGCTATCTTCGTTTTTTTTTTGCCTGCGACTGGGAAGATACTGGGGGCACACTGTCTGCAGGTGGGAATGGCGGCAGGGAGGAGCCGCGTTGCTGAGCGAGGCACCAGTGCCGGCCGCTTCCTCAAGAGCAGCCGCTGCTTTTGCTTTCGTGCAATAAAACTCACCGGGTTATTGAAGGGCCAAGCGTGGGACAGCAGGAACCTGTTGCCACCTCCTGCCTGTCCCCAGCACCAGGGCAGGAGACCCAGGAGGTGACAGGGAAGGGGACAGCTGGACAGCAGCTGGGTGCAGAAGGATGGTGACTTCCAGGGATGACAGTGGCATCACGAGGGACATGCGGGTCCCTTCCCAGCAGCTCATCTCCCCTGCCCGGGGCATCTCCGGCTCTGAGGTACCACCCCAAGGGCCACTTCATCATCCCGTCCCTCCTGTCCCACACCACTGCTCATCTTCCCAGGAAGAGCAAAGACCTGATGCTCTTGTGACACCTAATGGCAGTTACTGTTATCAGACCGAGCGCTCTCCCAGGAAGGCTCAGCTTGCCACGGAGCCACAGATCGAGGGATACTCTGGTACCCAGCCCAGGCTGGTACTCCTGAGCCCGGATGAGGCTGCCAGAGGGGTTTGGGAGATGGAGATATCAGCTCTGGGAAAGACAAGCCCAAGAGCTGGTTTTTCTCCCCATTCCTTACGGAAACGCAGGCTGCGACTGTGTTGGTTGTCTGCTCGCCTCCTCCCAGGGACTTCTGAACCTGCTGGCCACCTCCAACCCCAAACCAAGCGATGCCTGCGGGGCTGAGAGGAACCAGGCAGGTGTACAGACAGGAGAAACTCCGACTTTTGCTCTTCAATCCTCCCCCGACGTGAAGGGAGAGGCAGGAGCCTGCCCACAACCACAGCATCAGACATCAGAGAATCCACAGCAAAGCACCACGGAGCAGCCCCGGCTCCCCAAATCCTGCTGCCGGGGGAACGCCCTGATAAACCCAGCCCCGTCCCTGGGGAGGAGGACGCGTCCCCTCGCATCAGGGCACGGAAACCTCGGCCGAGGGCTCGCCGCAAGGTTGCATCACCCGGGTTGGAAAAACTCCCGGACTGGCCCCGAATCCAGCACCGAAGGGGTCAAACCCTTTTAATTCCCCCAGACCACCAACCCTCCAGCCTCCTGTGCCGGGATACATCCCTCATTTTCCCGTTTGCTCAGATCCCGCTGCCCGATGGCAGCGCTCTGGCTGCTTTCCAAACCCACCCGTGGGGACGGGCTCATCCCGACACGCGCAGGGACCGGACCCGCAGCCCCCCCAGACCCCGTCGGGGCGATGGAGGCTCCAAGACCCCCATCCCGCTGAATGCAGAGCAGGATCCTGCCAGCCAGATGCTTTTATTTTTTGCTCGGTGCATCCAGCCCAGGGATCGGCATCCTGAGGGGCTGCAAGGCCCTTTCCCCCCGCCGCCTTCTGCCAACACGGGGCCGGCCTGGGTGCAAGGGGTGTGGGCGATGCTGGGGGAGGTGGTGGTGGAGGATGGGTTTTGGGGAATTTAGCTACCAAACCACACACCATGCTCACCGCTACTTCTGTTCCTGGGAAAAGAGGTGACAGGGGACACGGCGCAGACACGAGCAGCCCCCATGGGTGAGCAGCACCCATGGGTGGCCCCAGGCAGCGCTGTAGGAGGGATGGGGAAACCGAGGCACGGAGCAGGTGGGTGGGCTGCCCATGGGGGACGCTGCCCGGTGTCACTGCAGCTCTCTGAAGGAAACACGGGTACTGAAGGAGGCAGCCAAGCCCAGGAGCTGTCCCTGGAGCAGGGAAAGCATCCTCTAGGCTGGACCTGGCTCTGGGGGACGCAGCCTTGGGGCCTCCCCGCTGCCCCCCCGCTGCGTTTCCATCCACCTTGAGGCCATTTTCCCTTCCTGAAGTGGCTCTTTGCAGGGCGGCTGGCAGAGGGGGGCACTGGCTTTAAGTGTATTTGATGGATAATTCCTCATTACCTTAATGCATTTGCAAGCTGGGATAATTGATGGATGTTTAACAGGATGCGTTTCCGACAGTCGGCTGGAGAAATGGACTCCCATTACTCCGCAAACGTTTCTTTTTACCATTGAACTCCTTTGTTTCAATTGATCCTCGCCTTTCCCATCACTCGCTGCTCATTAATAATCCCC
>NW_009220539.1:2730-2995 GCF_000690835.1 Fulmarus glacialis | reverse complement strand
CCTCGCCGGCTCGACCTGCGATGCCGGAGGCTTTCGCAGGGGTTTGCAGGCAGATCTGGGCATCGCTGCAGGTCTCTGTTTTATAATAAGCAAGATTTTCCCCCCCCAAACCGTGGTCAAACCTAAAAGCAGGGGAAAGGCACGCCTGGGGTATCACCCAGGTCAATCGGAGCGATGCAGGCTGCTTATCCCAAGGCAGCGAAATTTGGGGTGAAGCGGGGGAGGCGGCTGGTCTGAGCCAAGCCCAGGGGAGAGGTTGCCCTTT
>NW_009220539.1:2408-2618 GCF_000690835.1 Fulmarus glacialis | reverse complement strand
CGAGTCCCACCTCCCCCCCGGCTGGGGGCCCCCGCGTCCCCACCCTGCCGAGCCACCCAGGGGGTCTGGGGTGGAGAGGAGCCCCCGGGGCTCTCCCACCCGCTGCGCTGCTGGCCCAGGGCAACCTGGCATTTAATTCCCCTGAGGTTTCTGCAATAAAGCCCTTGGCTCGGCTGCGGCACACGGGGGTCCCTCCTCCGCCCGGGTGCC
>NW_009220539.1:369-2172 GCF_000690835.1 Fulmarus glacialis | reverse complement strand
CCCCAGGCATGGCTGTGTGCCTGCCCCGAAGCCGGGGCGGACTGAAGCCCCCGTGCCCTTTTCCAGGCTGCCGGGAGGAAGCAGCACTGCTGGGGGTGTCCCGGTGGGAGCCGTTTTCTCCACAATGCTGAGCTCTTTCCCATTCCCCATCCTGGTGCATTCCAAACCTGGGTGCTCCCTCAATGCTTCCCCTGCACGCTCAGACTAACGCTCCCGCCTGCATCCTTGCTGCAGCCCCATCCTTGGCCGCTCTCACCCCCAAACCTGGATTGGGGGCTCACATTTTCCCCCCCTCCCTTTCCCCAACAGACCTCAGGTCTTGCACGACCGTTGCTCACACCCCCACTTCTCCTTTCCAGTTCCCCCCGCCGAGCTGCAGACGAACCTGCAGCTTCTTCATGAGCTTTTCTGCTCTCATCCCCCTTACCGCACGCAGCCACATACCTCGCCGGGGCAAAAGCCTCCGTTGCCGCTCACACCATTTACTTGCCACAATCCGACCCTACCCTGCAGCATCCCTGGTCCTTCCAGCCCTTTTCCCATGCCCCCCGTTCCCCCCCACACCATTTACTTGCCACAATCCGACCCTACCCTGCAGCATCCCTGGTCCTTCCAGCCCTTTTCCCATCTGTATCTTGCCCAGGATGAAGCAGAAGAGCCCTGGCAGAGGAGATGACCAGCCACAAGCCTGGTTTAAAGCAGAATTAGAAAGAAAAAAGCAAAGCCCAGAGAGGGAAAATCAGCTGGGGCTGCTCAGGGCTTATATAGCCCCGGGTGGGGTGAGGGGGGATTGGGCTGGATCCAGGCCAGCTGGGGAGATGGGATGGGGGTGAGACCCGCAGCTGGGATGGAGGTGGCTGGGATGGAGGGTGGGGAGGGCCCGGAGGAGACGTTCTCACCCCGGGGTGCACTCGGGGGGTCTGAGGGGCCAGGTCTCAGGGCATGGACCAACCTGATGGACCCCCCGCTGCTGGGCTGTGCCAGCGAGAGCTGCAAAAACCTCAGTCCCAAAGGTGTTGCTGCTGTGGCTGAAGCATGAGATTGAGCCCCACGCGCTCCCCAAAACGTGGGCTGCACCCCGTGCTCCAGAGCGAATGGGTCTGGGGGATGCGGCTGGTCCCCCCCAGATCCCTGTGCCAGGGAGCAGCCGGCTGCAACCCCCCCTGTGCCCATTTGCACAGCCCCTGGGGAGGCAAAAACCTGCTTTCGGGGGGCTCTGCCTCTTGGGGTCTCAGCTCAGGAGGACCTGGGGGTGAGAGAGGACCCCACAACCCATGTCCACCTTCCTCCGTAGGATTAACACCCTCGTCGACAGTAAATAACCCTCTGAGAAGGGATGAGCTCCGCGGGCAGAGATGGATGAGACCCCTCATGCAGCAGACGAGGTGCTGAGCAGGAGGGGGACGAGGGGGACAGCAGGGACCGGGGCTTGTCACCGCTCCCATAAGGCACATCCCAGGGCAGATGTCTAAACCAGGCTCGTGCCCCAGAGATGCCCCACTGACTCTGTAGCTGCCCCACGGACACCCACGGTTGTACTTGCCCATATGGGGCATTTGCAAGTCAGGACCAGGGCAAACCTGGGGGGTCCCACCGAGCTGCCAGCCGCGGCTCCGATCCCCTCCTGAACTGCAGAGCCGGTCTTAAATCATCGCGGGAAGGCTGGTAAAAGCCTCGGTGCCTTCAAGCATGAAATACAAAGCACTCGCCGCCCCCTTTCAGCCTCTTCCCTGAGTGCCCGGCTCACCGCATGAAACCTTTTATATCCCCCCTCCCCCGTTTTTCCCCCCCACCCCGCGAGCG
>NW_009220539.1:0-249 GCF_000690835.1 Fulmarus glacialis | reverse complement strand
CTTCTAAAGGGCAGGGGGGGGGGGGTGAGGAGGAGGGATGGGAGGCCAAATCCACTCCATCCCCCGTGTTCACCCCAAAACCAAACGTGCTGAAGGGTTTGATTTTAACGGGAAGGGCTCGGAGAGGCATTTTGCAACGAGGGAGGGGATGTGGAAAGGTCCCCATTGCTTCGTCGCTGGATCAGCCTCCGGCAGAGCTGGGACCCGCTGGGCACTGCGGCGAGGGGGCTGGTGGACCCCCGTGATGCT
>NW_009220538.1:0-205 GCF_000690835.1 Fulmarus glacialis | reverse complement strand
CCTCCCCCAGTTCTGTTACCAGTGCATCCTGCGGTGGGCTGACAGCAAGCCCGAGTGCCCCCTCTGCAAGAGGAGAGTGCAATCCATCCTGCACTCGGTGCGGGCTGACAACGACTTCGAAGAGGTCGTTGTCAGTCCATCGGGGGTGGCGTCAGCGTCAGCCAGCACCCGCCAGGCAGGAGGAGCGCCCAGGCACCCAGCCACC
>NW_009220537.1:0-3134 GCF_000690835.1 Fulmarus glacialis | reverse complement strand
GTCCAGGTCCCTTTGCAGAGCCTTCCTAAAGGCTTCCCATATCCCATGGGACTCTACCAAGCATATGCCTGAAGTGGCCAAAGTCCACTCTTCTGAAGTCCAGGGTTGTATTCTTGCTTTTCAGGCGGCTCCTTCCTTCCAAGATCCTGAACTCCAACATCTCATGGTCCCCACAGTCAAGACTGTCTTAAAGCGTTACATCCGCAATGAGCCTTTCCTTGTTTATGAGGTCCAGCAAAGCACCTCTCCTCATTGGCTCCTCCGTCACTTGGGTCAGGAAGTTGTCATGGATGCTTTTCAAGAACCTCCTGGGTTGCCCATATGTCACCTGTACTGGTCTGATCTTTAATCCTTACTCCTATGCTCTTAGTTGGCTCATCATCCATCCCCAGGCAGAGCTCCACACACTCCAACTGTTCTCTCACATAAACGGCAACTCCCCCTCTTCGTCTTCTTGGCCTGTGCTTCCTAAAGAGCTTGTATCCGTCCAGCGCAGCACTCCAGTCATGAGAGCTATCCCACCAGGTCTCCATGATCGCAACAAGATCATAACCCTGCAACTGCACACAGTTCACTAATTCCTTGTGTTTATTTGCAAAACTGTGTGCATTAGTGTACAGCCACTTCAGGGAGCCATCCCAGCATGCTGATTTCCCAGAAGGGCTCAGGTGTTCCGTAGTCGTGCCTTGTAGGCACTTCCTTGCTCACATGCAAATGCTTGAGGTGACCCCGCTTCAGCCCTGCTTTGTTGATTTTGTCTTCCCTTTCATTCACATCACCCCAGGCCCTTTGCTCATCAAACTTGTCCTTCACTCCCCCTGCCAGAGCTCCTTGTAACTCTCTACCTCCCCCAGAATTCCTAGCTTAAAGCCCTTCTTACCAAGTCAGCCATCCTGCTGGCAAAGATATCTTTGCCATGCTTAGTGAGGTGGATCCCGTCTCTCCCAGGCAGACATTGATCTTCAAATAGAGTTCCATGGTCATAGAAACCGAAACCTTGCTGCCAGCACCAGGTCTGTGACCAACTGTTGACACGTAGAATCAGTACCCTCCTCCTTACATCCTTTGTCCTCACCAGCAGGATTTTGGAGAATACTACCTGTCTTCCATACCCCCGACTATCACCTTCAGACCTCTGTAGTCACTTTTGATGCTCTCCAGCTTGCCCCTGGCAGTACCACTGGTGCCCACATGAAAAAGCAGCAGGGGATAATAGTCAGAGGATTGGACAGGACTCAGCAGTCTCTCCATATCATACCAAATCCACTGGGAAGAAGCAAGCTTCTGTAGATGATAGGTCAGGTTGGCATATCCATACTATTTATCAGCACAGTTCTTGACAGAGCTTCCACTCAGCCAAAGATTTCCCCCCCTAAAATGCCCAGGTGTAGTTCAGGCAGTATAGGCGGTTCCCAGCAAGCAGTAAGGACAAGGTCATGATGTTTTTTCCCTTCTCTGGGGCCAGGGAAGGAGTTTAGCCATACCAAGCCATGCTGTGCCATGCTGTCATTCTGAGGTCAGCCTAGTAAGCCTTGGTCTAGTCTCCTTTCTAGAATAAAATATGTATGAGACTGAGGAATTGCAAAGACAGATCCCTCAGAGGGGAAGGTGTGTTTAGCATCATGAAAGTAGAGAAGAAAATGCTAGTGTCAAATAAGGAGAACATAGCAAGAGATGGGAACAGAAATCATCCAGGATACATTTGATTTATAAATCTTGATACAATGACAGAAAGAAACAAGTTTTATATAAGCCACATGGTGTTACTTGGAATTGAACAGGTCATATACTGAACAAATTTGAACAGAGATGACTCTTTGTTAGTGGACTGGTTTTAAAAAATGAAAAACATTTTTCAGAGTAGAACAGAGCACAAAAAGGCAAACACAGTAGAATAAAGCAAAGGAAGGAAGGTGTAAAGAAAGGTTGATAGAAATAAAGATAAAACCAAAGTGTGCACTAAAGGTAGAAATGAGCTAAATAAAAGATCAAATTTGGATTTATGGAGACTAATAAAGATGGACATAAGCTCCTTAATAGAGGATTAAAGTCCATCCAGGTATCTGCATACAGATAAATGTGTGATACTTTGCTAGAAGATAACAATAAAAATATATTAATATCGTGGGATATAAATTGTTTTTAGAATGGACAGCCAGTGTAATGATGCTTGGGCAATTAAGACAGAGAAGGAGCGTTACAACTGTGATATATAGGTAAGAGGCTGATTTTGCTGATACCTCTCTTGTGTATTCTTCAGCTAAAAATTTTTTAGAAGTGTTGCAGCTGAACAGGTCACTTTGTGGGCTGTATTCAGAGACTAAAAACATGGAATCCTTAGGCAATCACAAGCTTATGGGCCAGATTTTCTGACATCTTAAGATGCAATGGAATTTGTTAAAGTGCTTATCCCAGCTAGGGAACAACTTGCGCTATCTTCTTTTATATTTGTTAGTGTCTATATAGGTGGTGGGGGGAATGTTATTCCAACTAAATACTTAGCTGCTGTTGGACATATAACTATACAACTGTGTCCATAAAACTATATCCTCTGTGTCCAAAATCCCAGAGGCTGTGATTTAGTCCCCCCTTTTTTTTCTTTTTTTTTTTTTTTTCTATTCAGACACATGCTCTTGTTTTCCTACTAGTATTACTTTTTTTCTGTTGCCATTTCCAGTTGCGGCTATCTCTTCTGATTCATAAGGTTAAGCATATCAGTAGATGTCAGTCAGGGCTACCTCAGTGCATTGCTTGTTCTCCAAGCACCCAGAGACTGGGAAGATTCACAAAGAATTCAAAAGAAATCTGGGACATACAGCTAATCCACTAGAATATCCCTCCCCTTGGAAAGGAGGAAATGTAGAATTTAAGAAGGCATTTGATATCAGCCAGTTAACAACACTTCAGCACTAAGGATTTAATCCACCTGCTTTCCAATGAAAATACCATGAAAGGGATTCATGGTGATCTTCTCATACATGGCCTAGGCAAGCATATTTTATTCCCTTTTCCAGTCTATTTCAATTACATTCATATGCTCTTTTTCCATTGCTCTTCATTTGATGTGTTTCTTTCAGAGTTAATGCATATCTCCTTGACATTAATAAAAAGAAATTAGAATCATAGAATCATAG
>NW_009220536.1:3313-3567 GCF_000690835.1 Fulmarus glacialis | reverse complement strand
GATGGTCTGCGGCCGAGGGCGAGCATCCCACCCCATCGCCTCCCGTCCGCACCCCCACCCCAGCCGGACGGGGTTGACCCCCCCCGCTCCCAGGGATGAGGAGGTGCGCGAGGCTTTCCCAAGGGGATCGCTGTGGGGACGGTGACAACTGGGGTGGCTGCAGCCGTGTCCCTGAGGAGAGGAGGCCGCTGTGGATCCTCTGGTGTCTAATACGGGGCGAGTCGTTCCCCCAGCAGGGCACCCGACCCTCCCTC
>NW_009220536.1:2822-3165 GCF_000690835.1 Fulmarus glacialis | reverse complement strand
CCTTCCCTCAGCAGGGCACCGGCCCCTCCCTCGCCTTCCCCCCGGACACCGACTTGCACAAAAGCTGTAGGAACAAAACCTGCTTGAAATCACCCAAAGCGGTCGGAAGGTAACGGCAACGGGGACAACGCTGCACGGGCACAAGGGGATTGGGGCCCATTCCCACCCAGCCAGCACCCACTTACACCCCAAAATGCCCTAATGGCCCCGACAAGAACTTGCTGTCCCCAAAACGGAGCTGCTCACCCCACGGCCATCCAAAAATCGGTGGCACAACCAGGATGCGGCCTCAGTGCCAGAGCCCCTTGCCATCCTTCCACGGCGCCTGTGTGGAAAGCGAAGG
>NW_009220536.1:1789-2681 GCF_000690835.1 Fulmarus glacialis | reverse complement strand
GATGGCAGGGGGTGCGTGTTTAACCGGCTGCGGAGTTGGGGACGCAGCGAGAGGACCTCTAAGCACAGAAAGCACTGCTTTTGCCCCATTTTGCTTTCCAGATTTTAAGGAAATGAGGCCATCTGTCACCGGGGAGGGGACACTGAGCACAGGGCAGCAGCGCCCGGCTGCTCCCAGGATGGGGTGGTGTTTGGGGAGGCGCATGGGGGTGAGCTGGCACCGAGCGTCCCCCATGCACAGGCACCTCAATGACCAAAACCCACCAGTTTTCCCCTCACTGAAGCCACCAGCAGCCATTGCATCGCTCTGGTCGTCACCTGCATTTTCCAGCAGGTCATGGGGCATCTGCAGCCCATCCATGCCACCTATTTCCCACGGGAGCCTGCAGTATTTGTTCCCCCTGCTTCCCAAAAAAGATGTTTTTTCTCCTTTTTTTTCACCATATTGCCCTGGGGCTCACACAGACCCTTTCCATTAAGCCCCAGCCTCCCGCTCCATCCTTCCCTGAAAGCCCTTTGCGGTGGCAGGGAGGGGACGGTGCTCCCGTCACCCCCCCCCAGCGCTCGGGCTCCGCATCAGCCCTTCAGGTTTCAATGAAACCTTGAACCGGGGGCCAATCTCCCTTGCAAACGTTCCCTTTGATTTTATATTATTATTATTGAGGCAACAGTGTGTGGCTGAAAATTAAGAGAGGAAAAAGAAATCGGCTGAGCATCTGTCGTCTTGCCACGCTCCTGAGCCCAGCAAAGGGCCGGGGCTGGGGATGAGAGTGCCACCATCGAGGACGCCCTATTGAGTCCCACTCTCCGCTGGAGCCGGGTCCAACCTTGGGGCCAGTTTGTGCAAAGCCAAGTCTGCGAAACGTGGCAGCACCGCGCTGCAGAGCCGACCG
>NW_009220536.1:1196-1779 GCF_000690835.1 Fulmarus glacialis | reverse complement strand
GCGCTCCAGACCCGCCCCCTCCCCTCCTCGGCTCAGCTGCCTCCCCGTGGCCGCTGCTGCCGGGAAATGCTTTTCCTCTGACCGGTTTCAATCTTGTCACTCGGTAATTCCTTGTGCGACGAGACAGAAAACACCCCCCAGACCCTCTTCTCCAGCCCATTTGTTTCCCTGCACACTCTCCTCCTGCTCCCGCTCACTCGCTGCCTTTCAAGGTAATCACCGCCGCTGCAATCGCTCTTCAGGAATATTTTTTTTTTTTTTCTTTTCCCCAGGTGCTTAATCACCCTTATTACCCTTTTCTGATTAATTAATTCTAATTAATTTTGCACTATCATTTTTGAGAAGAAGTGACCAGGACGGCACATGTTGTTGCAGGTGATTTGCAAGGCAGGTCCTGCAGCGCCGGCACAGCCCTTCCCTCGTTGGCGTTTAACCCGGGTCCGGGCGGGCGCCTGCTGCCCCGTTTGCTGCCATTAATGGCAATTAACAGAGCAACGAAGCCCTCCGAGGCCCTGGGAAGAGCCCGAGGTACTTTACTGGGAACCAGGCGGGATGCTCCCACCTCCTGCGCTCTGCCGAGGCA
>NW_009220536.1:649-1008 GCF_000690835.1 Fulmarus glacialis | reverse complement strand
CCGCCAAGCCGCTCGGAGGGGTGGCAGAGACGCGGGTCCCTTTGCGCCAGCCATGCTCCGTCACCTCTCATCTTCCAGCACCGGTGCCAGCCCTTGGCCGGGTACCGGCACAGCCTTCACCCCCTTGTCACCCCGGAGCCTTCGGAGCCAAAACCCGAGGTGGTTTGGGTGATCCTGCCCTTATAATGCATACACATGTCCTGGGGACAGAGGCCAGCGTCCCTTTGCTGCTTGTCCCGAAAGCAACCCCTGGTCCGTACCTCATCCCCCGCACCCGGCAAGGAGAGGGGACGCGGGCTGGGAGGCTGCGGCCGCACTCTTGCACAGGAGGCTTGTCAGGGCTTCCCGTGTCCCTGTCA
>NW_009220536.1:0-596 GCF_000690835.1 Fulmarus glacialis | reverse complement strand
CCCGGCGCAGCTCGGGGCTGGGACCGTCCATCCCACCTCGCTCCCTCGGCCGCTGGCTCTCACCAGGAGGCTGCGGCATCGCCACCGCCACTGCTGAAACCCCCAGCAGCCCGAAACATATGAAATGTATTTATTGCATAGAGTGTAATATATGCGATATACTATAAGCTGTATGTGATATACTAGATAGTAAATAATATAGTGTGTATATATATGTAAAAATTATCTCTATACACTCTCTGTATAATATTGTGAGTATAACTGTGTATATGTGTGTATATACACATATATACTGTAAATGGACCATTTATGCCTATATGTTTATACATACGTATACAGCATACTATATACACCATACATATTTACACACCAGATAGATAGATATAGGTGTATGCATATAGATATATGCATATGGATGTCTGCATATATATATGCACACACACAAATATATATATATACATATATAAAACATTTTTATGTACATATGGATGGTGTACATGGTATGGTGGGGGGAAAGAAGGAGAGAGAGAGAGTATGTACGCGTGTGTAGTGCACTGTGAAGCTGCCCTGGCTCCGTGGCCGGTGCGGGGCAGCGG
>NW_009220535.1:0-15755 GCF_000690835.1 Fulmarus glacialis | reverse complement strand
TTGAGCCTGTGGGACTCCTTCCTGGCACCAGCTGCCGGTTTGGGAATGAACAGAGTCAGCTCCGTTCCGAGGTGTCCTCGGCAGCTCCGCGTGTCGTTCCCGCCTGCCCGGTGCTCTGCCCTCGCTGCGCGCCACGTGGAAAACTCCGTTGCAGTTTCATGAGTGGGCAGAAGGGGGCACCGTGCTTAATTGCGTGTCTTAAAAACAGTATCTCCAAAACGAGTATCAGGCTGGTAGACAGCACGTGAGGCATTGTCTCTGGACTGCAAATAGGCAGTTTCAGCGACCGTTAATGTAGCCCCTTTTTTCCTATAAGTAAATACACTTACGTGAGAATGTTGCCAGAATACACGAATTCAAGGTAGTATGTGAAATGTCATGGAAAAGACTGTTTTAGCTTTCTTGTTGCTTTCTGCTCAATAAATTTAACTTTTTCTCATTTCTGGATTTATCATTACATTATAATATTGCTATATAAGGTTAGTAACAACAGCAGAACAACAGCAATGGAGGGCAGCGTTTTTTTTTAACAAATAGGTGCTGGTGAGCAGTTTGTTTCATATGCAAATAAATATTTATGAGTAATGTCATACCAATTTAGGACTAAATCTGGTGCTTTTCATGATTTCACTGAACTTTATGGAATTACGTGAGTTTAGCTGAGAATGGCTGTGACTTCGGAAGCGTAAAATAATTTTAGTATAGTTCTTCAGGTATCGAAGCATTGTTTCAGTTTTCTTTCTGTCATTGCTTGCAGACTGGCGCTAGCAAAGGCTACGGGTTTATAGAGTTTGAGTCCGATGACGTGGCTAAGATTGTTGCAGACACAATGAACAACTACCTGTTTTCTGAAAGACTGCTAAAGTGTAAGTATAAGCTGAAGTGTAAGTCGTCTAACATGCAAAGGAAATTCATAGTTATTTGTGTTATTTTTTGGGACTGTTTGGAGAGTCTTAGGGGGTTTTAACGAAGTTTTGATCCAGAAGGATTTTCTGTGGGGCTGAGCTTTTCTTCCTTTTCTTCATGTGTAAAGAACACCCTCAGCAGCCTTTTGGTCACTACGGCTGTTTTTTTCTCTAGGCTGGTGATGCTCGTTTTGCAATCGCGTACCGTGAAATCTCAGGGAGCGGTGGGGTTTGCTGTGGAGACAGTTCCTTTAACGTGGAAATTCTTTGTTATTTGTAACTGTTGCAGCTGTTGTCTGTATAGTTAGACATAAGGGGCTTTTTTGATTAAAAGATTAATGAAATTAGCAAGTTTTTCGGACATGGTGATAGCAACACTTGCTTTGTAAAGGATTATGAGCTACATATGCATCAGCTTCTGAAAAAAAAAAGTTTCTCTGACTGTTTTCTGGGTAAAACTGAAAAAGTGTTCTTTTCTTCCATCCATCCATTATCATTCTCTTACTAATGAGTATTTCGTTACTTTCCATATTCTCTGTTCATAAAATGCTGTACTGTTGCGCTGCCGTAGCAGCGGGTACTGTTATAATAAGAGCTGAATAGCGTTATGTGAGTACAGTTGGTGAGAAGGGTAGCTCTGCTATAACTTGATGTCATATGTTTATGATACAGGTCAGTTCATGTCTCCTGAAAGGGTCCATGAAAACCTCTTCAAAAACAGTAACAGAATATTTCTGAAGCCTTCTCAGCCAGCGGTCAGGCGGTACAATAGGATACGTTCACTCGTTCAGAAGGCAAACATGACAAAGCGACTGCTACGAAAGGAGAAACTTTTACGGAAGAGGCTGGCTGAAAAAGGGCTCGATTATGACTTCCCAGGATTTGTAAGTTTGGCATCGTTTCAATGAGTGTTTTATGCAAAATATGTTTCTAAAGTTGCGCTAAATACAAGAAAATCATGTGTTTTTTGTGGAACTGGTAGAAGAGCTGGAGCACCAGGGAGACTTGCTTGCATGTAGAAGCTCCTGGAAATTAGTGTTGTGCTGTTGCTGGGTTGTACTGTACGTACGTGTGGGTTTGCCTTTAGAGAAGTAAATAAGTAACAGCAAAGGGAAGACGTTCCTTTTCTTCTGTTAGTATGCACAGTTGGATATCCTGTGGTTTTCATATTTGTCTGTAGATCACAGAAGAGTGACAGGGCTTTCCCCAAGCCCTACGGGGGGCTTTGGCAGGGTGGGTTGTGAAGGCAGGTCCCAAGTCTAGAGCTTCCATCCCTAGACCTTGCCTAAGCTAACCAAATTTATTGCTCATTTGCAGAGTGCTTGGGTGAAGTATTTAAATTTTAAGCAATACCGTTTAATGCAGTATTTTTTTTAAAACACACAGTAGCAGCTTTTTTAACGTTGCTTTGGGTGTTTTTGTTCAAACCAGACCACCTCTGTGGCACTGTAAATCATTTTTATTAATTCAAACCTAATTGCTCTGGCAAAGATTTCGTAGTTATAAAGCAAAGAAACCTGCAGACTGTTAAGTGACTGTTTGCATCTTCACGCAAGGAAGTTTGTAGTGATCCACCTGATCTGTTTTGCTTCCTAGGCTGCACAGGAGCTTTCCATAAAGAGAAAAAAAGTTAAAACATCCAAGAAGTCAAAACGGAACATTTCTTTGAGCAGCCAGGTAAGACCGAACAGTCCTGGTGGCACTGGGGCAGATGTTTCAGGTCTGCAGCTGGTTTCTCTGTATTAATTTCAGCACCTGGAAACCTGGATAGTATTTGCTTGAGAGATTTTTGTGCCAAAAGTAGCTCCTTTGAGATGGATTAACACTCTTGAACGGGGGAGGGTGGTTGGATCCTCTCAGCTCTTTCTCCTGTGGGAGTATTTAGCAGCGTCTGCTCAGCATGTTGTAACCAGCAGTGCTTGTCCCCAGGTGCGTCCAGGCAGCGGTGTGTCTGCTGTCAGGCTCTGCTATTCAGCACTAACGTGAGGCAGGAGAAACGCAGGGTGCTGGGGACAGTCACCTATACACGACCTACATCTGTGCTTTAAACTGGTACAAGAAGATCTCCTTGCTGGCATCCTTCTGTTGGTCTGTGCTACATTATAATACCAGCCTGTTTTGACAAAAAGGCAGTTGAACCATTAATGCAGTCTAGTGCTGTCTGTCCCCATTTACATACTATACTGTCCCTCCTCTCTTATGCTCTCCAGGCACGGTAGTCCAGTATTTGAAAACTAATGCCAGCTAAAACTAGCAGTAGGGTGAAAGGAAAGCTCGGGTCATCAGGACCGAGATTTGGGGCACTGACAGTCTGAAAAGTCTGTCAGGCATTAATATTTCTGTTTTGTTTCATCACCGTTGTGAGTTTGGGTTTGTTTTTTTTTAATGTTACTGGATTTACTTGTGATAATTGGGACAGGGCTGGTTGTGAGGAATACAGGATAACTCATACATTCAGTCAACTGAGTTCTGAGAACTTACTGAGCTAATGAAGCTGGGACGTTTCAGCTCTGCTGTGGGCTTCAATGTGGCATTTCTGTATGCCAGTCTCAAATACACCTTTTTTTTTTTTTCCTGATTCTTTTCCTCTTGGCTTTCTTAGTGCTTTGAGTCAGGAAATACAAAGTTTAGAAAGCAAATGTGCATAATGACATGTTAGAAAATGTGAATTAATATACATTTGCCTTTCACATACGCTTTTTTGAAGATGGCACTTTCGTCTGAAGAAATACTGTCTACAAAGATAGCTAGTTATAAAAAGAAAACTATTTTCCCTAACAAGTGGAAGTTCTGAAGGAGAGCTGGACTGAGGTGCCTTGTGGTACCGCAGAGGCAGTGACAACTTTCTCTGGCAGATGCTTTGCAATGAATCATGTTTTTCTGGTCTCTTCAGGATCCTACTCCAGTCTGTACTCCAACAGTGCTCGAGCGCCGGAAAGCTTCTCAGGCGGATGGTGACGCAGAGGACAATGAGATAATTCTCAGACTGCCCCCTGCCAGTGTTAAGAATGCTGTGCAGCGACCAAAGAAGCAGCCAAGAAAAAGACCAAACCTGAAGAAACAGAAATAGACTTAAAATTTTGATGGCTTTAGCCATGTTTTTCCTCAACTCAAAAACCGGCAAGGTGGAGCTTCTAGTGATTCCGCTGCCCTGGCTCGGTTCATCTTGACTAGACTGTTTCAGTCTTTCCTAGGCAAGGAATCTATGCGCAAATCCTCCCCCTCCTGTTTAGCCATCAGGGGACCTACAGCCTTCTCTGCCTTTGAAGATATTCTTGACTTTGTGCTCACAAGTGCCCGTGCTGTGACACGCCTACAGTCGTGCCAGAACCTTCAGTTAATTCTGTAACTTGTCTCTAGCGCTCACTGTTTTGAAAGAAAGTGTGAGGCTGTCCATTCAGAACTTGCTGATGCGGGCTGTATCTTACATTTATAATTAATGATGGGTTATTAAAAAAAAAAAAGTAACCATTTTTCAACTGTGTTGGCTCTTGGTAGTGCTTTTTCTGTTTAACTGAATGTCTGTGTTTCATGCGAGTTCTCACATAGTTACACAAATAGAGGGTGAGGGATTTTTTCCCCACGAAGACATACCTTGAATTTCATCTCCTGTTTGTGATCAGTGAAGATCTGCCTGTACTGTCCAGGGCAGAGGCAGAATACCACGCTCCTGAGAAAGCCAGTGCCTTTCAACCCTGCTTCCAGCAGTGCCTGGGAAACTCAGCCTTTGCCGGGATGTGGAGTGGTGGCAGAGGACTTGGAAAGGACTGGGATTAGGAAGGTGGTAAGAGTCAGAGGAAGATGGCTGAAGTCACTCACATTCAAGATTCCCATTCCTTTCCCTATGGAGGCAGAAGATTTGTGTTTGAGAGCGTACCCTACTGTGGAGGACGTAGGGTGGCTGTTCTGTTGGCTGGTGGCTTGGCCAGAGTCACAGCTACGCTTTCATTCCTCACACACACGTGTAAAAGGCATTTCGCACTGCAGAGGTCCCGGGCGTGCATGTACTGATGTACTGCTTTACCTGTGGGCTGACCAGGCGAAGGTAACCTGCTCATTCTCTGGGGTTTCCTGTGCCATAAACCTGCTGTTGCCTGGTTCAGAAAATGTTCAAGAACCTGCAAAGTATGGCTGCTTTTAGAGGGACTTCTTGCTGAACTGTGGAGTGGAGCAAATGGTGACAACTAGCTTATGCACAGCTGTTCTCAGAGTAAGCAAGGCTCTTTGAGAAGGTGTATCAGTAGTCAGAGCAGTCTGGGTTGGATTAGGAGTTCTGTTGTCCTTTGGGCCCTGCAGCATCTTGTCGCTGTATTTTAGTTTTACTACCTGAGTGAGACAAGGGTATCTTCTGCTTCAGGGGATGGCAAACACATCGCAATATTGTAATAAGCCTTGGGTGGGTGAACCAGGAATGAGAGGGCAGGGTTTTGTCACCAGTAGTACAAGTTCAGAGAATTGAGTGTAGCTTTTTGTTGTGCATCAAGATTTATTCTTGTTCCAACGTAACCTGTCATAGCTGACTGCAGATACCCAGTCCTGTTTGAAGGTGCAGTTTGACTGTGCAATTAGAATTTGGATTTTATTGCAAATCTGAGACCTGCAGAAATTCCAGTTTGGGTTTTGTGGCAAGTACTTAGCCTTGATCTTCTATTGTCTGACGTGAAACACTCTCTCCTGCTGTTGGCTGTAGGTCAGGCTTGACAGAAGATTTCAGAGGAAAGCCCAGGTGATAATAACCGGCTGCTCAGGTAGGTGGCTGGCACTAATTCCTTGGCTATTTTAAGACTCGGACTCCTGGCAGAGGAGAAGAAATCTGAACCATTGGCCTGGCTAATTCTGTCCTATCTGGCCTGATCACTTAAATAATCATGTGATCATAATGACATTCTCTCGGTGACTCAAATTAGATCATTCTCCTTTGTCACTCTAAATTGTCGGGGAAGCCACTTGGATGAGTGCGTCTCTATCAAATGCTTGTGATCTTAGGTGTGCTAGGGAAGTCTGTTGACCAGCCCGATGGTCACTGACAGCCCTTCCCGTTCAGTAGCAGTGTTGCTGCATACATCTGCAGGCTTTACTCTCTCTGCATTGTTTCTTCTCTGTGCCTTGATGTGAAACAGGCACCTCAAACCCATGGAAAACACATCCTTAGCCAAGGTTTGAGACAAATGTGGTCAGGGTGGTTGGCAGAAATTGCTTATCTGTTAGTAAGTGACATGCAGCTCTGAAAAAACTTTTCTACCTCGACTTCATCCAGCAGAGAGCAGCAGAAAAGGAGCAAAATGCATCTACCCCGAATGGACAGTTTTCTTTTAAGATCCATATTCCTAACTTTGTGTTGTGCAAATAAAGATGGCTGTTGGGTCAAGATGAACTAGAAATGTGGCTGCGCTTTCTCCTGTCTGGAGCCGAGTCTCTTGGGCGCAGTCTGACACCGGGGGGCAGCACGTTTCAGTTGCGTGGACACTCGCCGCCCTCTGACAAACGCAGCACAAGGTTTCCTGGGAAATTAGCTCCCTGATTTATAAAGAAACCTGTCTAGTCCAGGCAGTTTGCAGTGACTGGCTGCATTGGTGTGACTAACTCATCTCTAACACAATTTAAGAATACGGAAGAAACCTGGTATGGATCTTAAACAAATATGCCCATTTCTTTGGTGCTGCCACAAATAATCCTTCCAAGGCTGTTGAGTTAAAGCTGCTCTTAAGAAAACTTAGTTTATCTAGAGTAACTTATCCAGTGCAGTTCCATGTTCACCGGAGCTTGAGCAGCTCCCTTCCTGTGCTTCCCATTCCAACCCGTTGGCCTGCATTTTGAACCTGGAGTTGCTTTCTTCCTACTCTGCTTCTACCGTCCACGCTTTTCTCCGTGCCCGGTGTTCTGCCCTTGCCTGGAAGCCTGTGTCTGCTTGCTGCTTTCTTCCATGTTTGACTCTGTGGCTTCTTTTCATCCTGCTTGCCATGCCTGGGCTATCCTCTCCAGCTACACGAACTTCCAGGGATTTATGCTTCTGCAGATCTCTTGAAAAGGTTTGTGCCTTTAAGCTGGCACCCTGGTTGCTGCTCGCTCTCCATATTCGCATGGCTGCGCGAGCCTTAATGGGAGGACGTTCAAGAAAGCTGTGCTTACAATGAGGTTTGCTTCCTGCTGTAATTTTCCTTTCCCTTCCTTTTGTTTATTGGTCTTCCTTCAATTGAGATCAGCTTAAATGGCAAATCTGAAAAGCAAGGAAACAAAATTCTGTGCTGTTTGAGTAAAGCACAACAACAATACCCAGGCTATAGCAAGGAACTCTGAGCAGAGGGGTAGCTTTTCTTGGTGACAATTTCTGTTTTTAGGCTGCCTGTGTTATTAATATACTGCTGTCCTGGGAGATGTACATAAGCAGAGATTCAGACACCTGATACTTACCAAACATAGTTTCCGCAGCAAATGGACAGATGTGCTGTGTCATGAGTTATGCCTCAGTCCTTGCACGGGTTTTTATTTCTCAGCTCTCCAGTCGTTTGTTCATCTTGGACAAACACAAACCTCCTGGCCACTGGTTTTAGAGCAGGCTGTGAGTTGTTTTTACTGGGATGCTGGGAGTTTCAAGTTTACTGGGATGCTAGGGGCTTTTGTTTCAAGGCATAACTTGCAAGCTTTCTGCCCTTCTGTAATGAATGACTGTGGAGCTAGTTTACTGAACACCTATGTCTGTAGTACCGTTTTCAAGCTTCAGAAACACTTAGGTGCTAGCCAAGTCTGCTAATTTACACTCGTTTATTCTGATTTCTCTGTTTTGCAGGAAGGGGAGCTGGGCTTAGGAGTGCACAGCATTTCCCAGCACATGAAGCACTGGAAGTAAAAGAGGAATGGGATGGGGGGAGGGGGCAAGAAAAGCAGAATTGGCTGCAAAATAGAGGGGAGAAAGGAACGATGAAGCCAATGCTTACCTCTAGAGAAAAAGGCGTTGGTGAATTTGGCAGTTAGACTGCTCGAAATTAAAGATGCAGTTTGATGTTTTTCTTATTTGTTTCGCCTGTTAGATGTGCTATGGGATGCCCAGGCTGCACAGTGCGTCAGGAGTGTGCTGCAAACCGTGGTCCAGGTGCTAGAGCTTGCTCATGAGCCCTGTGTGGAGGAGGAGAGCAGGCTGGGCAAGTGACGCTTGCTCTTGCCAGTAACAAGCCTCTTTGCTTGCATACCTGGCTTTTAAAATGGCTGCAGCCCCGAGGAACAAGGCTAAAACCTGTCTGCAAATAGCTCACGGTGCAAGGGAGGATTTGTGCATGGCTCTGAGGGGTGACATTCTCTCTTCTCCAAGTAAAGCACCAGCGAGGCAGAGCATAGCTCTAGCAAATTCCTCCTCTCCCAGCTTTCCCTGCAGAGTGCTGGGGTGTTCGGTTCTCACTTTGCCTGTGTGATGCAGCCGGCCAGGGCAGGGCTGTGTTGTGTGAGGTGCTGTGCACATCCCTGCCCTGGGCAGGGTGTTGCAGGTGAAAGCCGGGTGAACGGGTAACAGGAGCATGGTGGATGTGATCTCCATTAGGTATTTTCCAGGAATACCCACAAGTCCTCCTCTTGGACCAGACTCCCTCATTGTCCAAGATGCTGTTCAAACACATCCTGTTTTCCAGAGTTTACAGTCTAACCCACAAAGTCTTGAAATGTCCAACTCCAGGCAGCGATAATCTGCAGCAAATAATTCTTGGCCAGAGAGATGTAGGGGACCACCCCAGGGTGCTGCTGGAACGGAGGCGGTCGGAGGGCCGTTCTGTGCATCAGGCTGCTGCCTGGCACCTCTAATCCAGGCACATCCCTCCCTGCCCAAGGCCAGCAGCTGTCAGAGCAAGCTGAGGAAATGGTTAACTGCATGAGTGAGAATTGAAGTGAAACATTTTCTGCCATGCAGGGTGCAGCAAGGCCTCTCATTACTTTTTCCACCCAGCATTAATGAAGCATGTGGCAGGGACAGAGATGCTGGCTGTCCTGGGAAGCTTGGACTATTTACACACCTGAGTGTCTGTGGCCAGTAACTGTGTGGATCTCCTGTGCTAGCAAAGGATAGGTTGCAGAGAAGCTCCTACACAAGTCTTGGCTCTGGGGAAAAAATGCTGGTTTATAATTGTCTTCAAATGTGGTGTTGAAGAGAGCAGGCAGGATTGTGAGGACGAATGCTGCAGGACTTTGAGACAGTGAGGTGGGTGTCTGCAGTGAGCCGCGGGCACTGGGGTCATCTCCTTTCCGTGGCCACACATTTGACCCTGCACTTGACCCATCACGTGGAGTCTAGGGCCTGGCCTGGATTTGTAACTTGTTGTTTTAAAGAGCAGGAAGAAGAAAAACAAATAAAACTGGTTTTTAGGATAGTGTTTCCGGAAAGCCCTGTTTTTTTCTGTGCATTTTTCCAGTGCTGACTGAGAGGAGGGCTTGGTGAGCAGATACAGACCTGGAAATCAGGCTGCTTGCCCTGCGGTGTGGCATTGCTGCCAGCTTCCGCAAGTGCTTGCACAAACTCCCAGCTTGCATGTGTTTTGGTTTCTTTAAAAGGAGCAGGGAAGTGGAGTTACTTTTGTCAGGGTGGCTTCGCAAGGCTGGAAGTGTTGCACCATTTTGAGAGTGAAGGCAGTACCTTGCCTCTCTGTCTTGCTTGCTGGGTGTACTCAGAGTTACTGTTTCTCGCCAGCATGCCCTGCAGAAGGCAGTCGTGCGGTGGGGAGCGAGCAGGGGTCTGTGCCAGCTGCGCAGCAGCAGCAGCACAGCTGTTTTGTCGCCTGCAAGATTTTTATTTCTGTTGATGTGAAAGCTGAAAGGGATCCAGTATGACTTTCAGGTGCTGGGCTGCATTTGCAGGTCTGTCTGTTAGAAGGGCTGGGTTCATCTGCCCAGAAGCGATGGGCAGAGGAAGTGTAAGACAAATCTATAAGGCGTTTCCCGCAGCTATCCCACACAAAGACATGATGTTTGTGGTTTATTAGCTGGGCAGTGCTTAAAGTGCATTCTATTGAATTGTATCCTGAAAAACAAACTCCAGGTTTGGAGCTGCTGGAGCTGCCAGAGCTTTGTGATTGGGCTGGCAGGAGCTGTGCAAGTGCAAAGGACTACTTTCAGAGGCAGTATGGATTCTCCTGAGGCAAACCTGTCCATTGGCATGATGTCAATGCAGCCACATCAGATGAATCACAGCCCAAGTTTTTATCCCGGGAACCACTAGCTCAGCTTTTTTCACCCATCAGCTCATCATTTTACAAGATGAAATCCTGCCATGTTAATACGTAGTATAGCTTCTTCAGTCGGTTGTTAAGAATAATTTGGAGTCGGTGATTTGGACAATTGGTTTTGAGTGTGCTGCCGGTATGTTTGTTGTGTTGCTGTTCAATGTCAGCCCTCCCGTTGCATTTTGTAAGAGCTTCCATTAATTTCAGTAGAAATCTGCATTTGGGGTGAAGGGTGACCTAATCTTTAAAAAGGATCTTAATCCACTTAGCCTCTCTTGCAAAGCTCAGCATTTTTTCCTTGTCAGGAGCAGACTGCATTCCTAACCTTGATGTGTCACTTTCCAGTTGGCTTAATATTTGGGTGAGGATAAAAAGGAAATGTTTTTCAAAGATTAAAAGAATCCATGCTGCTAAGGTATGTGCATGTGTGATGTGCAAGTATAAAAAAGGAGATATGAGCATAATTGTAAGTGCTTGGGTGGTGGAAAAAAGATAAAATAACACCAGCAAATGACTATAGAGGACAAGCACAGGAAGAGGTAAATCCGTCTGTAAGAGTGTAAATGGGGAATTATGAGGGAAGAGGAAATGGGGCTGAAATGTTGTTTAATGTACATTTAAGTGCAAGACAAAAATAGGACTCCTGTTAGTTTGACCTGTAAATGTCTCTTCCCAGAGGCCTGAGGGCAGCCAGGAAAAATATGGTCTCCAATGCAAATATGAGACCTAGTGCCTATGCCTTGTTAAGACTAGAGACCACCTTCTAGGCTACTGCATTAAATCTGGCTCGAGTCAGAAAGGGTGGAAAGCTGTTGCCAGTAGCTTGTCTTCAGTTTTGGGGGGTTTCAGCTCAGACTCCAGTCACGAAACAAAGAATGTCACAATTAACACTAATTGGTACCTTCCTTGATGTTTTGGCCAAGGAGAATGAACTGTCCCCTGCTGCGCTGGAGGCAGTCACTCCAGGTCAGAGGAAGAGGCCCCTGGGGATGTCGCATGGCTCACAGGACCTTCATGACAATGGGAAATCTTGAATCAAACCCAATTCCCACTCCATGAGGACTACCTGCTTTTTATGTGATGTTTCTCCCTGGGTGGCCAGATTTCTTCAAGGAGTGAACACATGCAGATGTGCCCATGTGCACATGATGAGCCTTGAAGCCATTTGCTCACTTCCCTTTAATCAACTTTCTGCTCTCGCATTTTCTTTTCTGTTTGATGACTGAAGCGAAGCTTCATGTGCCTTCACGTGGGAGTTAAGTGGGTCAGTGGGCTGCTTTGTTTGTGGCAGCTCTCACGTGGAAGAAGCCTGATGCAAAATGCTGAGGCTTGGCAGGAAAGTGCCAATTAAGGATAGCAGTGCAGGAGCATATTGTCTGAGCTGAAAGTGCTCGAATCTGGGGCTGTGACAACTGTCATGTGCAAAGGAAGGAATGAGGAATTATTAAACTTAATGTTGATCCAAAGTAGCTAGTGCTTTCCCTGTTTCAAGTGTTTGTTGTCATGCAGTATGGACAAGGGGTTTGTTCCCTGTTTCACAGGTAAGGTAAGCGGGGGTAGAGGAGGTGAGTCACACAGGGAGCCCATGCCAGAGCGGGATCAGCAGCACTCAAGCTGGGTACTTGGGCTTCACCTCCTGTTGGCCCATGTTATTTATCTTTGTGCCAGGAGCAATCCAGCCTTCTCCTTCGCACTGCACAAGTCTGTCCAGATGATGTGTGCAGGAGATGTAAGTGCCAGGAGATGGTAAAGGGAGAGGTGCAGTGTTACATCGAGTCAGGTGAAGTTGATCTCCCCCTCAGCCATGCAACTAGTCAAGTTGGGACAGTACATGAAGGAAATGTGGCTTTCTAAGTCTGCATGGCAGCGTGCTCAACTCTCAGGAAGCAACCCAGGGACAGCCAGGCTTTGATGCTGCTATCCTCTGCTGTCATGGGCAACTACATCATCATACTGTCATTCGTAAATGAATACATTTTACCTTGGAGCACTTGGCCCTCGGATTCCTGAGCAGACATTGTGCAAAAGGGCCCTGGAGAAAAGGGGAAGAGCAGGTCACTCGGGTATAGTCAGTGTTTCTACTGAAATAGAGCCTCTCTCCCTCCCAATCCATCCCTCTGCTTCCCACTACTTCTGTTTTACTGATGCATTTTTGTTTGAAAGAGCAGTGTTGGTAAAGGAAAGCTAGAATATCCATACGTTCCTTTATTTTAAAAAAGCTTTCTGGCTTTACTTTGCCCTTACTTACAGTTTTCTATGCCCTCACTGCAGATGTCCATAAGTTGATGTCCTGTTTCATCTTGCAAATGGACTGTGCTTTATGTTGCACATATATAGGCACACACCTCCTACTCATGACGAACCAGACCTTTCTCAACAAGCGGGGAACAGTGTACTTTGCAGGTGGACTGACTGGAGAGATAGACGCTGCTTCACTGGGGACAGTATCTTCTCTCAGGAGACAGATGTTCCTACCTTTCTGCTGCACTAGTCTGTCTGTGCTAGAGATCCATGTGTGAGATAGGTAAGTAAATGCAGATCTTTCAGAAATGAAAGCGTAGTAAGAAGTACCTTTATTTAGGTATGTTATTTATAAGCGTAATGCGAAATGCCTGCTGTTAAACCACTGGTAGTGAAGTCCTTGTCAAGCACTCGCGGGTCATGGTAGCAGCTCCTCCAGTAGTTACTGCTGTTTCCTTCATTTGGAGAGTCCTTTCTGCACCCCAGGATGAACCCCGAGGACTGGGTAGAAATAGCATGGTTGTTACCTAACAATAACTGTGGAGAAGCTGAGGTATCCATGCAGATCGGATTCCATCCGGAAACTTGGATCTGGTTGCCCTTGGGGTGTCCCAGCGTGCCTTCGTGATGGGTTTCCATTGTGAACTGTCACAGGCAATGGACGCACAGGTCTGTCATTGATGGTGCTAGAACTAATGCAGGTTGATGTCCCTGTGAAAGTTGATGGACTGCACAGCATAATCAAGAGCCTCCTCTGAGCAGAATTAAAGAATACTGAGATGCTGTGAGACTCTAAAAGCTAAAAAAAAAATCTCCATGAAAAGGACGGTGTTCTATTAGAGAAAACAGGATGAAGTGTGCAATATAGTGTGTGATATAGTGCAATACTATCTGCATTAGCGATTAATTTTAAGAAACCTAAAGGGCAAGAATCAGAACAGTGCCTTCACTGCCTTCTTCTAAAAAGTTTGAAGAAAACCTGCAGGTTACAATGTATTTTAGACTTCTTTTCCTAATGAAAATGAGGCTTATGTGATCAGTCTGTCTGTCTGCTGCTTGCTATTCAGCTGTCAGGCTAGCCCCCTCCTTTTTTCCTTCTCAACATTTAGGGAGGAGGAGAGAATCTCAAGTTTCATGAGAACTGGAGGAGAGGAATAATCATTGCCAGCCTCAGGGAAAGGCAGGAGGGAGCTTGGGCATGGTGTGGTTCCTCTGACAGCAGCCTGCCAGTCGATCTGCACAGGTATACAGCCCTGGACTAACCACACCTCGCGCTGCGTGTGTCTCCTTAGAGGGAAGTGTCACAGGACACGCAAGGGAAGGTAGGGCTGCTGAGGTGGCAGGGCAGATTAGAGGGACAAGGAACACAGAGCTGTAGGAAGACAGGCATGATTAGTGCTGCTGCTCATGGAACAATTCGGTTATCTTAAAAATATAGGCATAAACTGTTCTAAAAGTCTCTGCAGGGAGCCAAGGAAATGGTCATGTAGTAACAGAAAAAAACCAAAATGTTAGAGCCCATTAAATGACAGAGAAATGTATTTCTGTGCAGAGACTCTACCTGTTTTATAATAAAAATGTGAAGAAAACACAAAGAGTGTGTCCACAGTCTGTCTGTTAATTTCACAGTGAAGAAGCTTCGAAATTTCATGCAGTTGTCACCTGAAGTCTTGCAACAAAAGAGAAAAGAAAAATTATATTTTCTATGCAAGTTTTATTAGGGGGGGGGGAGGAGGGAAGTACTTAAAAACCAAGCCAACTGCATCTCTCAGCTTTTTCTTATGAAGCTTTAGACTGCCAAACAGTGACCCTAAAATCGCTAGAAGTAAGAATCTATGAAAAGAAGGCGAAATACCCAATCATACCAGAAGGCAGTAGTGGGAGATTTCCAAAGCAAAGGCCTCTTTATTGTAACACTGGAGAGAATGAATTCACAGCAAATGTGTGATACACAAATATTGATTTCTTACTAAAGCTAAATGAAATATTGCTTATCATAATTCAGTTAACTTAGAACTATTTGATCAATTTTTATCTCATTTTCTTGCTCAAAATGGAATGTGATGGTATTTTAGGTAGCAGAGAGGGAACTATCTAGAGTCCCCAAGAAAACTTTGCCTATAGTTCTAACAGATTCAGCTGAACTGGAATGATCGATGCTTTATTAGTGTACCGACGACCCTACCCTGTCATCAGCTGCTGTTAGGAGACTGGTTGCAGAACTGCCCAGCTAGGGAGGGAGAGCACTCAGCACAGGGGCTGACCCTTCTCTGAGTGCACATGGATAGTAATGTGGGGACTGAAAAGCCACAGTAGGTGAAGCAGAGCCGCTGTCTCTCTACCGTGGGTAGTACTTAGCCAGTTAGGGCTCTCAGGAGATTAGCTACTGCCTGGAGGGTGAGAACCAAGGTAATTTCTAAAGCTGATTTGTGATCGCCTGCTTTCAGTTTACACAGAGCTGGCATCCTTTTAAGCGCCAATATCCCCAGCTTTCTCTTGACATCTGTGCAGCCTGTTCCACGTTTTACATTCAACCTATGCTGATTCCTTCATGCAAAGCAGCAGTTACATATTGCTCTGGAACCTGATGGTGGGAAAAACCAAATTAGCAAATTTAGTATTATTTGGAGGGGGCTTGCCAAAAGCCGTTCCTGTGCCAAAACCGTGAGCCACGAAGGGCATTATTATTTCAAGAAGTTATGACTGAAAAGGAACCGTTTCTTCCACATACAGTTCTTCCATATGAACTGTTTTGATGGCTCAGACTATGTACTTGTTGGAAACCGCAGTGTTACACTACCTTATGGAGCGCCACTGCTTTCTGCAACGCAGAGGATGAGGACAGCTGGGGGTGTTTGAGGTGAAAGGAAGGTTCCCGACAACCGACGCGAGAGAAGCAGTCCTAAGCCTAGGGAAGAAGATGGTCAAACATGGCTTGGTAAAGAGCCTATGGACGTTTGTTTCCTATTTTCACCTCAATCATACAGGAGGAACACTGCAACTCATTCCGTTTAGGAGAAAAAATTGGTTGCTTTTAAGTGCAGCTTTTTAACTAAGACTGCACAAAACGCCGTTTCCCCCAATAGGGAATCATTAAAAGGGGGGGCTATGCACCGAAACGCAGCTTCAGGCTTCTGTCCACGCGGTAGCACTTAGCCCCCAAGCTCTCTCTGCCAGTGTCGGGAATTCCTCTCGGAACAGTTCAGCTGCTCACAAGCTGGGCCCACCGGGCGGGAGCACTGTACTCCCTGAAGCCTTCTGCTGAGGCAAATCAGGCGGGACTCGGTTTTGAGCCTCCCCTTACCCCTCCTATGCCTGGGAAAACGTTTGTCTGCCTTCTCACAGCAAACCGCCCGGCGGCCCCAACGGCTCCCGCCGCGCGGGCGGCGTCGCCATGGCGACCGAGCCC
>NW_009220534.1:0-83020 GCF_000690835.1 Fulmarus glacialis | reverse complement strand
TTCTCCGCCCAGCCTGTATTTGTACTTGGAATTGCCCCACGTGCAGGACCTTACACTTGGCCTTGTTGAACTTCTGGAGGTTCGCACAGGCCCACCTCTCAAGCCTGTCAATGTCCCTCCGGATGGCATCCCTTCCCTCCAGTGTGTCGACCGCATCACACAGTTTGGCATCATCAGCAAACTTTCTGAGGGTGTACTCAATCCCACTGTCCATATCGACAACAAAGATGTTAAACAGCCCCGGTCCCAATACCAACGCCTGAGGAACGGCACTCGTCACTGGTCTCCACCTGGACATCGAGCCGTTTACTGCAACCATCCAGCCAATTCCTTACCCACTGAGTAGTCCATCTGTCAAATCCATGTCTCTCCAATTTAGAGACAAGAATGTCATGCGGGACAGTGTCAAATGCTTTGCACAAGTCCAGGTAGATGACGTCAGTTGCTCTTCCCTTATCCACCAGTGCTGTAACCCTCTCGTAGAGGCCATCAAATTTGTCAGGCACGATTTGCCTGTGAAGCCATGTTGGCTATCACCAATCAGCTCCTTATTTTCCATGTGCCTTAGCATAGTTTCCAGGAGGATCTGCTCCATGATCTTGCTGGGCACAGAGGTGAAACTGACTGGCCTATAGTTCCCCAGGTCTTCCTTTTTTCGCTTTTTAAAAATGGGGGTTATGTTTCCCCTTTTCCAGTCAGTGGGAACTTCACTCACATGAGTAAACTGGAAGCCATATTCCGTACTATGTCACACAAAAATTAAAGTTTCCAGTCTTACAGAAGTCCCTCCTGGCCCAGGAAACTATACTGAAGCCAGAAGCAAGGAATAAAAGAAATTCCTCTAAGGTAGGAAGGCATACAAATAGTGAGATTGGCTATATCTTTAGCCGTCTACTGAGTTTGCACATAAAGCTTCTGGAGTTACATATGCACCACATATTTCTACATTCTGTAATATTACAAGTTCACTTACAAAATCAAAAAATCTGTCAGTTGTGGCTGTCACAAGGTTAAATAGCTGATTCACATTCTAATCCTTTTTAATAAGAAGTTTATAAAAACAATTTTTAATGACCTTCTGCTATACTAGTCCTGCAGACACTGCTAAAATAAATACTTCTGTATTAGCAGATGGTATAGCAATACATCTCTACCTTGTTTTCCTTCCATACTTCCTGTTGTGATCAGCAATCTCTGTAGCACAATTCAAGGAGTTCAAATTTCTGTGCTGTAGTCGCCATCTTCTGCTGATCTTTCTTTGCCCTCTGGACTTGCTTTCTCATAAAACCATGTACATATTCTGTTAAAGTTCAAGTCAGCAAATGTGAATATCTTCACTGCAGTGATAAAGTAAAATCAGCATATCCAAAACTTTGGATATGCTGATTTTGGCCTTACATTTACGTATGGTACCTAGTGGCTTTAAATGATTGCTGTTGTCCTTATCTAGAGTGAATGTTGCCATTGCAATTCTCTGAGATCTTTAGAGTTTCTTTCAATTTAAACAGCTTTTAAATATTTCTCGGCACCACAGCTGAAACATTCATTCAGGCGTCTCTTATGAAATAATTTTATATGTAAGTCATTTTGGTTAGTGCTGGTCCAATGCATTTGAATCAGGAGAAGTACTAAAAATTACAAAATATAAAGACCCCTACTCTTCATTGTAAGCTCTTCAAAGTTTCAGAAAATCTACTTTTAAAGCAAATTTCAGCATCCAGAAGAAAATTAAAACTAGATATACAGTAGTTTATGCTCCCCATGATTATTTTCCTAGATCTAACTTTTGCTGAAATGTTACAAATTTATTATTAGTTGTGATGATCTGAGACAGAAAATTGTTGTTTTGGAGAAACAATAGGCTTTTTACAGAGAAATGCTTATGAAAGAATAACATCACAAATTCTGTTTAGAAAAGCTAACTATTAGCCTATGGGTTGTGGTTCTTTGTAAGATTGTGATTTTATTACCAAAAAATGCAATGACAAAAATGCTGACCCTTTCTCTGGAAAAGGCTAAATGTTTACTTAAGGAAGATAAGATCTCTATCTCATTTTACATTATCCATTCTATGCCACCAATCAATCTTCTTCATAATCTCTCATTACCAGGGACAAGTTATCTTTATTATTTCTAATGTTTATTTCCTGCTCATTTATGAAGCACATATATTAATTCACTATATCTATTTTTATTGATTTAAAGATATAGCTTCTATTTTAAATATTCATTTCTTATAAAATTATTTCTATTGGGGGGTGTGAAGAATTAAGGACTAAGGGCAGAGGAAGTGGCCAGTTTATTTTGGTTTTATAACCTTTCTATAAATTAAACCTTCAGCATTTGTATCAGTCCTTTCAGTCAGAAGTCCACTATGGGAAACATTTATTTCAGAAGTGCAGCATCCTCCATTATGTCCACTGTGTTTGCTTTGGTGTAAAACACTGCTGGACAATAAATCATACTCAAAATAGCAGCAATGTTCTGTCCTTCGTTTCAAGCAGCAAAATACAACTTTAGCCTGAGGACATATATGCTTGTTCTCCTCCTCTTTCTCAATTAAAAAGAGGATGCTTTGGAAGAAAATTTTGAAGTATTGACTGAATCAGTGTTCTCAGAATGTCCCGTTTATTTAGACCAGGGTGGTTATCTTTTTTAAATACTGAGCACCCCTTTCTCTAAGGTGGTCTTTCTCACCTCAAGGACTCAAGAATGAGAAACAGTATTTGCTGAAACACACAATCATCATTAAAATGTATTTCATGAAGCAGTAACTTTCCTTTTGTGAGTGCCACCAGGGACTAGACTGTGGAATTTTGGAGTGGGCAGAGAAGTACAATTCCTCCTCCCAAAATGCCTGTATTTATACTGCAGTCAGCGGTAGCTCTCCCCCTCTTCCTCCTCCTGCTCTGAGCTACCAGCTCCAGAGAGCAGCACATGAGGAAGAACACAAACGCTACTCATCTGCTCTTCCAACTCCTTCAACATCGTCTGTGTGTGGAGGGATGTACAGGCAGATCTATTCCTATACTTGTCGGACTAGACAATGAAATTATCCCTGATGGATATCATGCACGAGGAGAGGGAAGGTATATGTTGGCTTAATTCATGTTTCCTCTGGCCTGAATAAGAAGTGAAGAGACACACTTCTTCCTTTGGAGATTTCAAAACACTCTCCGAAGACAGAATGACGTGGCTTCCCTGATGTCTCTGATAAGGCTACTGTACAAGAAACCACCAGGTGATACCGAGAGCCTTGAATTTTAAATTTTTTGAGAAAATGAAAGAAAAGGGATTTTGATGCAATACTGGCAGTAGCTGTAGTATTCAAATTTTCCCAGTTCTAGATTTGTCAAGTGAGAAAGCTACATGATGGCTGAGGTTCACCGCTGTTGTTCATACAGAAGAAAAATTTACCCAGATGTTACTGGCATTCATATTACATTCAGCGGTGTCTGTCAGGAATAGAATAAATTGCTCTTGCTTATAGCTCTCTCCCATTCTGAAATGCCGCAGAAATTAAATAAGGTCCCCTGTACAAGGGACATGACCAGTTCATGTTTCCTCATATGGTTCCACAAATCACTTTCTAAACAGATAGCACTAATGATGACAGTTACTGAAAAAAAATCCTGGTAAGTCCTAATGGCCTCCTTCTTCTGTTAAATAGAAACAAGGTTGCAATTTTTTCTCCTTTGGGATTTTCCCAAACCATGTGCAACTAGGTATTGTCTAACACTTACTTTCCCCTTCTCATTGGTATTCTTGGACATATGCTATTTGTATTTTGTGATTTTCCTGTTTTAATAGACTCTCTAACACTTAAGAACGACTGATGTTATCATTTCACTTTCTAATTATTCTGGACCCCTACCTCCAGAAATTAATCTTTTAGGCAAATTTTTTCATGTTAAAATATGAATCTTTTCTTATCCATTGTCATAAATTTCAATTACAGTTCTAAAGACTTACTGTATCATGTCCTCATTAGTTTCCCAAACATTTGCAGTTGTTAAGAAAGTAAACTAGTAAATGTGGTATCTTTCTTTTCTAATATTTTTGCTTCCTCTGCGGAAAATATGCTATTATTAGCTAATTTCATACCAAAGTCCTTAGGCTTCTCGTTTCTTCTCCCTCCAAAACGCTAATTGTTATTCTGTACCCACATACTCCTTGTTTGCAATCTCAGAATGCTTTCTGACTAGCCATGTTCCTTACAGATCCCCTTAACTGCTAGGCATTTACTTTTGCCATATTCAATTATCTTTAAAGGATGGCTTCTTTTTCCAGGAACCTTTTTGATATTTTTCAGTTCTGAGAGATTCTTAAAAGTTTTGATAAGTTTTGACAGATTCCTCCAGTCCCCTCTGTTTCACTTCATATGCTGAATTTTGTTATTTCTATTATTATTTTTAAGAATAATTGAAACCAAATTCTCTGAGCTACAAATAAGTGCATTTCAAGCCAAATGCACTGTTAACTTAAGGAAAACATCCCAAGGTTACAAGTATTCACATGATTATGGTTCATGCACCATATATGTTTGATTTACTTAAAAGTCTATAACAGACAGATCTAGTATCTTGTTCATTGGACTGGAAAGACTTTCAGCTATCCTTTCAAGGGCATATATCCAAATTCTGGAACAGTTACTCCAATTAGTATCAGTTTAACTAAAATGCTTCATGACAGGCATGGGGCGGGGGTGGGGTGGGGGGGGAAACAAAACACACCACTGCCTAAAGGTACCCTTTTTTAATATATTGGTTGTTTTGGGGAGGCCATTTTTTAACACAAGTCTGCTCGAACAAAGCATTGACTATAGCAGGAGGAACCAATGATCAGCATACCTACCACTATCAATTTAAACACAAGTTTAAGAAATATCTTAAATAATCTACTTGGTTATTTTAAATTAAAAAAAAAAAAAAAATCCAGTCAGACCATTCACATTTGGAGACCAGGCCTATTATTTCAGAGTCTCTAGTTTTTCTGCTGAACTCTTCTTTGAATTCAGAGCATTTTAAAATCGGCAACATCCTGTTAGAGACATCTTTATACTAAACAGAGCACATCCTCTCCATTTCCAGTCAATAAGCCTTTACACTTTTGTTTTCCTTCGGACCAGTGTGCTCAGACCTACAGTCATTGGTGCTGGGGGAATTCTTGCCTGACAAAATGACAAGGCTGATTCCACAGTATGAGTGCGTGCCGTGGTGTCTGTTCATTACAAGACTTTACTTGAAGATTAACTTCCTTGAAGAGTAACTGGCTGAAAGATCAAAGATAACACTGGAAGTAATGGGAACTTCAGAATAAACCCTTAAATGCCTAACTATGGATACAGGCTATGCCACTGATGACTTTTAAAAGTGACCTCTAAATCCAATTCAAAGCTACATTCTAGACCACCTGCACTGTTTACCTTGCAGCATGCCAGAGGAAAACCTTTCCAGCAAACCATTGTACAGTCATGTACCTAGCTGCAGTACGGACACTCCCATAATCAGGCAGCTTAGAGGTAGCACAGAGGGAGGCTTAAGAACAGCTGCATATATATATATATGTATTGCTGGCCTGTACCCTTTTTTTGTTGAGAGGCAAGCACATCATCATTTTCACTGGGCCTTTCTTCTCATTAATTTTTTGCACCACTGATTCTGGAGTGAGAACCAGCACAATAGGTATAGTTTCTGGTAAACTTCCCTTACAAAATCTGTTTTCTACAAGTGAAACAATCTCTTGGTGACAAAGACTGCCTCTAGGCTGAGCAGTAGACACATACTAAGGTACATCTGGATGCTTGACTTGTTCATTGTCCAGTCAAGGTCAGTGGGCACTGGGACTTCTTCGCAGCTCTCCTTGTGTTTGTCTCCCACTGAAACCCAAGGTATGGGGGAACCTGGTTAGACGCCCATAACTAGCCTTATGTGGGCCTATAGCCAAAGCCTGTACCCAGAGCTAACAGCTTGCAAGCACTCTCAAGAGCCCAAACTTAGAAAATGAGAATTAAGCAGATAAATGCATCTAAGTGCTTTTTTTGCTATTTCAATTGTCACATGGCACAATGATTGTTTTTTCTGAATTGTGTTGTTTGGAACAATGCCTATATTATAAATGCTGAATGTATGAGATATCGTCCTTATAGGATAAAATACAAAATCAATCTCAAATGACCAGACTGTGATACCATGATAGCTTGTGATGAGAAGAAGGATGGCAGTAATAAGGACTTAGCAGAATGTGCTAAATAGTGGGCATATTGTGAAAAATGTACTAGGTACTCCAAAAAGTGGAAAGAATAGGCTTAGGAAGGGAAGATAACAGGAAACCCAAATGATATGATGTGAGATTAAAATAAATAATTCTACTGGGAACACCTTGCAAACACTGAAAACAGAAATATCTGAAAAAACATGATAATATCTTGAGGACTATTTTGTCTTTCGTAAAGGTACTGACCCATTAATAAAAGATCCTATTAAAAATAAGGCTAACAGTACCAAAGTACATTGCGACTGGGATAGATTTCATTAAAAAATACACTGCTGTTTGCCTAAAGAAAGCCCTGTGGCTATACCTCTATCTGCCTTCCACCAAGGACAAAACCAAGACATCTCCAAAGAAAAATTAATGGCCACAGCAGCAAAGCTAGGTTCATTTCTCACTTGCAACATCAATCAGTTGTGAGTTAGAATGTTACCATACTGTGACTAGGCCAGCAGGCCTATACCCATCAAAGATTATCTCTTGCTGGACAAGCACATCAGTGCAAGATGCCTATGAAGAAAATGAGGGTGAAAAAGATTAAATGATTCAATATTTTTCTTTCCTAATGCACTGTCCTCAGTAGATAGGAAAGAAAATAGAAATAAAATCTTCCACAAATAGTCATTCAAATTTTTAAACAAATGTAGGTTAAAAATTGTTTGTATTCCTATTCTAGCAAGCAAAATTGATGACAGAGGAGAATGTTAGGCAAATATTGTAATTATTTTTGAATATGAGTTTATAATTTATGCTTGCATTTGTACAGGATAACAAATTTTGCCTACTTATTTAAGAAATACCAATATATTTTATGATTTATCAATCCAAAGCAGTTCAAATTTTAGCATTCAGGTTTGTGAATTATTCATAAAATAGCTACACACCAGGAACTATTTATAGAAATGTTGCTGAAAATAGTACTCTGTCTGTAGACTGATTATAGTATAAGAGGAAGCTAATTTTGTTAAATTGTTTAGATCAAATTATCTGCTTAGCCTTATTATTGAGTATAGGGTGCAGTCTATTTTTAACTATGCAATGGGCCACTCAGCCTTCTCAGAAGAGTATGATACAGCCTAGCACATTCCACTGCTGCAGGTTTTTTTCGCAGTTCTTCACACTCAGATTCAGTCCCTACTGTTGCTTGTAACAAAACCACCCAGAGTTAAATGCTTACAAAGCAATATCTGTTTTATGATTACTGGGGAGGAGAAAGATATGCTCCTGTCGTACTTTCTGAAAAGTAATTCCATACAATTATGAAAAAAATGAGAGAAAATAGGCAAGGGATCTCTGACTCATTGTATAGACCCACGGATAAAAAGGGAAAGAAAGGGATCAGTCACTAAAGCCTTACAAGAATATTAAGTACTATTCAATGGCAGGGAGGAGTAAAAGACTAAGAGATGATTGATTTTCCTTCAATGTATGTCTGAGAAATGTGTCAGAAAGCAAACAAAGCAAGGAATAAGCTACTATATATTTGACACAGAATCCTACACAATGTGATTTACAGCTGTTTGCAGGTTTTATCACTCTTTAGCTAGCCATCAGTCTCAAGTAGTTTGCAACAAAGAAAAAAGCTCTTTCCTACTAGTTTTGTAGTTTCTTGCAACATCCTTTACTAGATTTTGAAGTCATTTATTCATATCTTTAAATAATGAGCATAATTACATAAATGCATTTTAAAGGATAAGGTGGAAAATTACATGCTTGGATTTTAAAATAATTTTTCAGTTTTATTTGCTTATTTTTCCTACTATAAACATATAGAACCTTTGCAAGATGGGTCTAGATAGATAGATAGATGGAATAGAAGTCATCTTATTAGTTGTCATCGTAAATGAAAATATCAATACTATTCTAAGGTGAGATCACATTTTCTATGCTGCTACCAAGACAGGAAATAGCAGTTCTAACTCTTAGTATTCTCTCACATTGTACTAAGACTTAAGCAAATATTATGGGGATATTCCACTAAGATTTAAAAAAAAAACAAACTAGTATCATCCATACTTATACTTTCACTTTGTACATTTTCAAGACCATTTTTGGTATTAGATTTTCGATAGTGTAGATATACATCCAGTTTTAAAGTTGCAAGCTTAAGTATTTTCAGAAATTCATGTTCTTAAATTCAGACAAGTAATACTTGTCCTGTCAGGATTCAAAAATAAGCACATATGACTAATCTGACCAGTCAAAATTAACCATATAAACTGGAATGCTGGATGCTTTCAGAGGCAGATTTGTAGCAAAACTTTAAGGCAAGGTTTCAGGTGGGTCAATACCACAGCTTTTGCCAAAGACACTTGAGGATATCAGTCTGGTATCAGTTACTTTGTGGTTATACAACGAGACCACATGATATTTTCTGCAAACAGTCCACCCAGCTCCAACAGTTGTCTTTCTGACAGGTAACAGATACAATGAGTCCAGAAGGTGCTTTCCAGAACTTCATGAGAACCTAATAGCCTTTTAGTAACATAAAAAATGTTACTAAAACTTCTCGAGGTAATGTCCATGTTTTCTTGTCTACCCAGGAAACAAATATTGTTTTGTAGGCCTACTATGAATATATAATTATGAATGGATCCAGCATATGGATTTGCTTTGAACTCTACTATTCAAGCAAATCTTTCATTGTTTTCTTGGGAACTGCTAAGCCATCCTCCTCTGTTTCTGTCCAGATTTTTCTCTTTTGAGGAAATCATACAGTAGGCAGAAGAAACAACAGATAACTTCTATATGAGAAAGAGTAAACAAGATTACTATTATTATGGGGTTCACAAGGGATTTGTATAGCACAATCTTAGGGCAATAAATTTCCTTATTCTATAGCTAGAAAAGGAATCTGTTGGAGTTAAGTTAGTCTGAGGTACAATTAAAAAGCATGAGGACACCTAGGCCAATGCTTCTGCTCAAGGATCAATGTAGTTGCAAACAATATCTGCACTGCAGCAGGGAAACAGAAGCAAAGACTAAGGATTGCCTTATGACCAAAGAACATCAGAGAGGCACCTGATCCCAAAAGCTCTGTCTTTCAGAACTGGTTTACAGTTTTTATTTATTCATGCTGCAGAGTTATAAAGACATTTTATCAAAAAATACAATCACACTGCACTCCAAATCAAGTCCTTGGGGAAAGGAATGATTTTATTTTCCTATTTCAGTACTCTCTTTCTTTTACTGCCTGAAAAAAAAACAAAACCCTTTTTGAAAGTTTCTCCAAGTTTGGATTTCTTAGCTATTTTTGCTCTGCCATTTCCAAAGATTCATGAAAGGGAAAAAGAAGCTTCTGAAGCTGAGAACTGTAAAAGCCAATATAGGAGCTGCAGGAAAGCAAGAATGGGAATTAAAGTTAATTTCTTCATTGATACCAGACAAAGATATTGTACTTTAAGGAGAGGAGCCATCCACAGCAGATCAGTGCAGGCGGCATATTGCTTGGATGATTCTGTGGACTCCAGGTATTTCAAAAGAACAAAACAGAATTATACTGAGTATGCCAGAACTTGTAACCCTTCTGATAAGCCCTTTCGCTTTGGCCATTCAGGCTGTATACGGTGCACGAGGATAGCATAAAATTACCGTAACTCTGGTCTGTACTTCTACCTGAGAGATACTGCAGCCCCTGAGCACTGTCAGAAGTCAGACAGGCGGAGTTATACCAGTTGAGGATCTGACCCTAACTAAATTCTTTGTCATAATTTTGTGGTGTTACTGAGTCCTAGAGTGATCCTAACATCCCCAAGCCAGTAATTACTGGCTATGCATGGGAATGACGCCCACAGAGCACTAAAAACCTAGGGAGATGAGACAGAATCTGGCCACCATTATTTAACATCCTGTGATGGTTTAGCCCCTGCCGGCAGCTAAATACCACACAGCCACTCGCTCACTCCCCCCCAGAGTGGGATAGGGGAGAGAATTGAAAAAAAGTAAAGTTCGTGGATTGAGATAAAGACAGTTTAATAGAACAGAAAAGGAAGGGAAAATAATAATAATAACGATGATAGAATAGACAAAATAAGTGACGCACAATGCAATTACTCACCACCTGTCGACCAATACCTAGCCAGTTCCCGAGCAGCGGTCACTGCTCCCCAGCCAACCCCCCCAGCTTACATACTGAGCATGCCGTCATATAGGATGGAATATCCCTTTGGCCAGTTTGGGTCAGCTGTCCTGGCTGTGCTCCCTCCCAGCTTCTTGTACACCTGGCAGAGCATGGGAAGCTGAAAAGTCCTTGACCATATAAGCACTACTTAGCAACAACTAAAACAGTGTTATCGGTATTACTCTCATACTAAATCCAAAACACGGCTACTAGGAAGAAAATTAACTCTATCCCAGCCGAAACCAGGACGCATCCTTGCCCCCATTTTCCTCCTTCCCTCCTCCTCACTAAAGGAGTCCCAGGCTGAAATAACAAGACATTTTTTAGAGTCATTTCTGTCACCAGAGGTTATTGGAGAAGTCAGGCTCAGCCAGGAGCTGGACCCATTCTAGTGCTAGAGAGAAATCTAACTGCTTTATGTGCAGTGAAATTCTCAATTGCCTTTTCTCCTCTGCTTGGAAGATTTTTAACAAAGAAAGTCATGCTGCTATTTATTCCCTGTTCATCATTAGCTAAGTAAAACTGATGCATAAATATTTTATTCTGGTAAGATCCTAATATTCAAATAAATCAACATACTCCGACAAAACACGTCCATTATTACAGATTGCTCTGACTTGACCAGACACGTATACAGATTTTTTTCCCCCCAGACAGTAAACAGAATTATTACGCTTTGGAAAGAATAGATCACCCTGAGCGTTTTCATTCTATTTATCTGGTGAACCAATGAGCAAAAGCAATGTCCAGAGAACAAAATTCTGACATCCCTTAAACTGGTATAAACAAGGTACTATTTTGAAGACAGTCACTTCAGGTTTACTCCTAGATATCAAAAGACACAATGGGGGTCAGTACTTTTCGAGAAGACAGCTAAATTTGCATAATACACTGACATTTAATACTCAGAGTCAGCAGTAACAACCACCTTAAGGTAAGCTCAGAGTTGCATTTCATACTCAGAAAGGCCTATGGAGATAAACATAATTTATACTCGGCAAGGATTTTGCTCATCGTTTTTCTATTAGTTATCATGCAGACGCTGTTTCATTATTTGCTAACACCAGGACTGGAAATCTACAAAACACAGATATGGTAGTTTTGAATTCATGTCTTTTTTTTTTCAGCTCAATTTTCAGAGACCATTTTGAGAACAGTGCAATAGCAGAGTGTGAAAAACAGAACAGTATCTTTTGTTTCTGTACACAGTGACAGACAACACAATTTCTTTTACCATGCGCACTTGCAACTAAGTAATTATGTTTGGTGAGCAGACAATATAGAGCAGAATCCTTAATCCTTAACCTGTCTAACTGAATAAGAATTTAGGGATTTAGCTCTACCTAACAATTGCTTCACATTATTAATATATGATTACCTTTACCATGTTTAATGGTGAGATAATGTTGTAAGCTAGTGTTTAGTATTTATTGTACATAATCTAGAAACAAAGTGCATTTATGTGATGTTGTCTCACACATGCACATATATTTTCCATACATTGTGAAGTAGCATAAAGACATGCTACTGAGAGTCATACAGAAGGTATATTGGTATCATATATAGGATAACCTCTTTACACCAAACCTACAGCATGGGGGCTAGATTTCATCACAGGAGTATTCAACTACAATCAACAGATGTTACATTCAGTCCTACCTTCGTTGCAGTCACTCCAGGGTTTTAGGAATTTGACTGTAGTTTCATATCCATGACAAGAACACACGCTGTTCATATCATATGGGAAGTAACAAGATTTCAGAACTCCTCTTTTTTGTTGGGCTGGACTGACCATGTTAAAATACTATAACATCCTTAGATTAAAATCTCTGTCTAAATTAAAATCATTATTATTACTAAAAAGAAATTAAGGAGCAATTTGAAAGACAATGAAATGGAAAAGAGTTCAGTCCGGACTTAAATACTTAATGCCTTTCTGTGAATTAAAATTTGGTTGAACAAAGAACCTGAGCTTGGATAACCTACAGTTAACCCATATGAAGTAGTTTTGTGGAGTTCCAATGGCACTTGGGAGATGGCTGATTAACTGCACTGGTGGGACAGCTTCCACCTCCATGGAGTTTCCACAGCATGCCTATCAGGAAACCCTCACTGTAAAATTGAACCTGAAAAGATGAAAGTGCAGTGGAATTATTTGCCAAGTGACACAAATTGATCTCTTGTCCTTAATGAAAATTGTGTTCCAAACCCTTCAAGTTTTTCTAGTGTGTAGAGTAGAATTAATTTCCAGATGATCTAAAACCATTCTTCCTCTCTTTATAAGATTAAGCCTTTAGAACCTATGTAGGTCCAAATTATGCCCTGGGGATACAATTCTTAATGAGCATTAGATTGTTTTACTATTACATGAACAGCACAAAGAAAGAATTGTTTCCCCCTTTCCTCCGAAAGATGTTAATAATTGCTATTAATATAAGAAAGTATTTACTATTCTTGTCACACTGGCTCATTTGCAGTGGCAGATATCTTGGGAAGAGAAGAGGCAAGCCTATATCTGTTCTTCTATTCCTCCCTGCCCCGAAATTCTGTATAGCTCTCTGTGGGAAGAACAAAAGAACAGGATTCATTCTTCCTTAGTTTCCTCAGCAGCCACACAGCTGATTTCACAATATAATGCTGAGTTCATAATGTTTCTAGTGTTTACCAAAATAAGGGAGAGAATGCTGTTTGTGTATTTGACTTCAAATTATGAGAGATTTCAGGAATGTATACTCCTGTATCACTGAAGGAGGGAGGGAGTGGTCCAGAGCTCAGTTTGGTTTTTAATGTTTCTTGCTCTTCCCATTCTTATTCCATCCCTGTTTACTAAAAGAATAATGTAGAAAAAAATCTGTAAAGGGACACAGGAGGGACCCTTCCTTTGTTCACTCTGACACTTCCTTGGCATTTATTTTATCTCAGTTTGGCAAAATTACATTGCAGCTGTCTGGAAGTGTTATTTAGTCTGTTATTAACTCTGCATGAAGTATTTTTAGATTTGATTTTGTTAAGCCTCCTCTGTTTTAGTAAGTTATTTCTAATTCATATGAGTTACATGAACCTGAGAGCTCCATTAACCTTCATTATGCCATCCCTGCAGTTCATAGTCTGAGCTCACACACAAACAGGAAGAAAAGATATACATGAACCAGTGTCTTAAGAAAAGATTAAAAATTTATCAGATGAACTACTGATTTAAGGAGAAGAGGCACAGCTAGCTTATCTGTACTAAGATAGCCAGTTGTTCTGTTTGGTTTTAGTAGACCAGAGCCTAGGCTATAGTTTCTGACTTTTGTGTCTTGGTTTCTTGTCAGCTGTATCAGAAGAGCTCGCTTTCTGTCACTCTGCTGCCCTCTAAGAACATAGCTCATTTTAATAGTATTTTGGGGCATTTTCCCCTCTTTAATCTCATATGAAAATAGGAAAAGTCTCTCAGGTATTTCAGAAACTCTTCTCCTTCCGCATTCGCTCCCTCCACCCAGAAACAAATCTTGTGTTGTGCTCCCTACCTTCATCAGAACTATCAGAATCACGGAAAATAAACTATAGACAGAAGCTCAAGAAGACATTTAATCTATTCCTCCAAAACTGAACAATTTAACATACTTTGCATCATCAGCTCTCAGCCCTGCATCATCCTAGAAATACAGTTGAAATTAATTACCTTTGAGTGCTTTATGCTGACAGAAGATGTCGTAAGACCTTTTTCTTAAATGGGAAATGAACAAATTTGTCTCAAACTAAAAAAGACTTCGGGCCATGCAGCTCTTCTCTTCTGCTCTAAAGTCTTCAAAATCACTTACTGAATTTATCATCTAAGCGTTACAGAGTTCTCACTCATAAGTTGTAACTGCACATTGGGCTATCTGATGGAATGTGCAGGTGGGATTGAACAGACCTAAAATACTGTGCTAGTATTTGGAAAAGAAAGGAAAAAAGTGATCAAGTCAGTGCTGTGAAAAATGTCACAAATTACGTGTGGCCTGAAGTTCAAGAATGTTATTCTGAACAAAACTGGTATGCCTTACGTTCCCTTTAGGCTTTAAGTCACTTCCAGTTCATTAATTTCTTTGTTAGCATTGCCTCAGTTAGAAAAGATGATAGCTTATACTGTATTTTTAAAAAAATATAGTACAAAGCAGTGACTTTCCCTCTATTTCCCAGAAAAGTTTGTTGGAGTACCTATATTTCAACTGATAGGATGTTACTTGTATTAAAACAACCTCAGCCATTCTCACTGATGCATCCTCCCTCCTACAGCATTGTGCAAGGTCTTGGTCAGAAAGTGTGGGTGTTGCTGTCCCCTGGAAGTGCTCTTCTCTTTTGCACAGGACAGGACACATTTGCCTGGAAAGGTTTACCTCAGTGCTCCTATTTCAGAAAACCACTAAAGCGCAATTAAATATCTTTGAAGTCCATGATATTTGATCATGTAACGTTTCAAGTACCAACATGCTAATTGATGGAAATGATGACACATTTTTAGAAATTCATATTTTACAACACTCTTTTAAAAGTTGCAGTACAGTTTCCTCAATTCTAAGTGTTCAATTCCTGTGAGTAACCAGTAATTTATATATTACTTCAAGAGCAAAGCAGAACCCATGTTCACCTTCTTGTGCATATTCCTTTAATTACAGGATATCCATGAATCTACATCATGAGCAGGAAAAAGTAAGTGCTGAAATAACAATCAGTGATTCCGTAAGGTGAAGTAAGAGGTTTTCTTTCATAATTTCATTGATGAAATAGTCAACTGGTAGCAGGAAATTCTCTCCAGTTGTTGATTGGAATGAAAGATGTTTCACTGGGTACTAGTCATAGGAATTTTTATTCATAAGTACATTCCTTTGTGTTTCAGTAAAACTAAATCAGACTTGGGTAGTGATTAATTCATGCATGGAATAAAAACCATCAAAAAACACCACTGCGTACAAGATTTTTTTAGTGGTATGTGCACACTCCTTTGCTATTGATAAGGAACTCAGAAGAAACAGTAACACACCAGCCTTTTCCTTTCAAACTGTATGTCACTACTAGAGCCTGGCGTTTCTGATGCAATTTCCTAAAGATTACAGGTTCGCTCTTCAGGAACCACTGACACGTATCCAGTAAAAGACCAGAGAAGGGCATGATCATAAATCACTTGCAGTAATGCAGTCTTGGTGTTGTCAGGAGAACCTGCTCACCACAACATAAATCAGAGCTGACTGAAGCCTGTGATGCCAACAAGTGATTGTCTCAGAGGTCCAGGAAGACAGTGAGCAGGAGAGTCATATAACCCAGAGATCTCTTTGTGCCGAGACATCCTTTCTCAGCCAGCACAGGACAGCTAGAGAGTCCCAAAGCATCCTAATAGAAACCATAAAGCATCTGTTTCTTGAATTATGTCAGCCTTAGTTCTTACTCTTTTGTTTCATTCTCTCTGTGAAAGAGCTCAATTTTCAGCTACAGTTTTCTTTTGGTAGGTTGTTAGCATATTACCTAGTAGGAACACTATACTAGACTGAGGAAAAATCTTATTAAAAAGGGTCACTATAGAATAAGGAATAAAGAATATTACCTCATTCAGCTTTCCACGATAATGTTCCAGGACTGATTGTGGTAAGCCCAAACACCCACTGCCTCTCTTGTTTCTTTACTTTGACTGCCCCTAGTCTAAGAGAGACAGAATTATCCATTAAGTCTCAGGTTATTCTGTTACTGCATACATTTCCTTCTGTTTTAATCTGTTATTTTTGTTTGTGTGATTCTATTTTCCTTCTTCTTCCCTACTTTCTCATTTAATCTTGTAAGTATTAGCCTATGTAGTATTTTTGCTTTTTACCTCTTCTACAATGGATTGCAGACAACTGTTTCCCAACCCAGAAGGCTTAAATTACAGTATGAATATAGATTGTGAATTGCCTTAGATTCTTCATAATTACTAAAGACTGACTCTGTGCAGTAACAGAACTGTCAGTATAGAATGCTGGAAGGCTTTTATCCTAATGGTTACATTCATAATGCATAAAACACTGTACTATCTTATAGCTACATTGCAGTTCATATGCCTTTGGTATAAGTAATGGCTTTAAGTAATACGGAATTTATCGTCTGTCCTTCAATATCTGATAAACCACATTCTCCTTCAGGGGTGCTTTTCTTTTCCAAGATACTGATATTCCCAATTGTCAGCCCTTTCAATTTCTATTTCATTTTTAAAGGGTCTGTACGGTCATCTCAGCCACACTATTTTCTGCAGATTGTCTCAGTGATGGTAATATGTTTGATCATCTTCTCTACAGGTATCTAATATTTAAAATTTGAATTTTTTCACTTATAGATTGTAGGGCCAGTTTTCTCTCTTTTTTCTATTTGGTAAGTTCCTGGAGAATTGTTTTGTCTAATGGAGCAGTACTTGCATTTTGTAGTCTGAAACAATGTTGTTTCCAATTCATTACATAAGGAGAAATGAGGCATCTTGTGAAGTACGCATTAGAATATGAAGTCAGAAAGCCTGCATTGCTAAGCCAGATTGGTCTTGGGGGAAATTGGATATTTCCACCCCACCAAAAAGCTATTATAATCACTTTCTTTTGACTGCCAAGCAAGCTGCACAAGAGACTGCATTTGCTCCCTCCTTAATGCATCTGACTTCTAATACCTCACTTTTGAGTCAAAGCAAGAGATTTTACCATTCTTGAGTGAATCTCACACACCTCCTGATTCCCAACCTTCATTCCCATACTGGTTTCACTAGATTCTAGCACCCTTGCCAAGTCCAGGACAACGTAAGCTTGCAACAACACAGGAACAATATCTTCTGAATTAAACACTAATTCCTCCAAGGCCCAAAGTGCAAAGAGGAAGAGTAAAAACAATAAATGGCGTTTATATATCTAGGTAGTATTTGTAACCTTTATACATTCAACCTGAGCTTTCCAGCTTTACCTCTAGAGCATAATGCAACGGAGGTAAAAGCTGAAGTTTCTCATCTTCTATGTAAACCAGTCTTTTCCTGTCTTCTCCACTCTGCCCCCTTGCTCTGATGTGTTTGGGGTAGAACTGTCTACGATCCCACATTTCAGGCTTGAGAGAAGTACTCCATTCAAGGCTGCAGGAGTCAGACATACTTTCTTCTGTAGTCATGATCAAGCCATTGTTATTTCAAACCACTTAAAGCAGTTTGCCTGGGCCTTACCTTTACCTCCATTTAATTCCTGTATGTTTTAAGTTAACAATGTGCATTGAGAAAGGATAGCATCACACAAATGAGTTCATTTATATATGATATATGATTACGTTTTGAAAGAAATATTTACAAATCCCATATATGCTGTTTGTCTCTAGGACTGCTGATCAGCTCAAGGGATTTATAGCCGTGACATTTCCCATACATCTGGGAATTCATAACAGGAATGAAAGTCAGCAAGGAACACTGCTTGGGATACCGCTTTGTGTTTTGCTATCTGTTCTAAACATACTGCACAGTCCAAAATTTATTTATAGGAAATTAATCATATCCTCAAGGAACTACTAGTAAAGTCCATACTAGGAAGGCTTGGACTTTAGCAAATCTAAGTCTACAGTCTGATACCTCAATTTCTTAATACAGGTACCCTCAAGCTACAACTCCTAGGAAAGTATTTGACCCTGCAAGGAAAGATAGCAAATCTGGAGCCAGATTACAGAGTTCTTCTGAAAAGAGATCCAGATCTGGGAATCTGATTCTGAAATCAATTGCAGAATCTAAATGCAGAAAGCAAACTGTAGCACAGAGAACTAACACACGTTAAGGGAGTGTTCTACATTCATGTACATACATAAGCCATGCAAAATTTTTAGGAAGAAGTCATATCATTTATTAAACCAACTGATAAAGTTAGAGAAAACGGTTTGCTAAGTGAAAAATTTGGCAATTTATATCCCTTAAGAAACCATAACCATGAATTCTGAAGAATCAAAACCACACAAAAACTGCAGACAGCTTCTTCTGTACAGCTCAGACATGTATCTTAACAATAAATAAACATGAAAGACGGCCAGCAGCAAAACATTCAGTTAGATTTCAGGATGAAACAAGACTGCTTGAATGTCCCCAGTTAAGCATGTTTTTGTAGTCTGCTTTCCCAGGCTCCAGATCATTCTCATAGGCTGTTTTGCTTTTAGAGCATGGCTATATCCAATATGCTGTGAAACAACACACTAAGTATTTCTCAAGTCTCTATCAATTTTTCAAAAGAATTAAAGTGTCTAAGCTAGTATTTATTCTAAACTCCTTTGAAATGAGAACTTTTTGTTCAGCCCAAAATATCCGTTCATGTTATTAATAAACCATTGAATTTATGTAAAGTGACTTGATTGACAACCTTTCTGTGGATCAAAAAGTCATTTGAAACCTAGGGACTTGTCTCTTTAACATATTAACAATTTATTAAAGGAAGCATTCCAGAATGTTTCTTTTTGTATTAAAGTCATTTAAGAAAATCTCCAGCAATAAGTTTAATATTTTAAATTCATCAGAATTTAATTCATCATACTACAGATGAAAAAATGTGCACGTCACTAACTTTATCTACTGAGTTTCCCTTTAACTCATGAAATAACTCATCTGCATCCTTAGTACACTGAACAATGAATCAAAAATCTCGCAGTCCAGAGCAGAGCTTAACAACATGAGCAAAGGTAATCTATCCAAACCAAAAGAATTGTGATATATCCCTTGTGCAAATCATGCAAGTCATGCTTTGCCTTTAACGTGATTTTCATTATTTGACTATAATGAGCAAAAACCATTTGCAAAGTGATTGTCATTTAATTAAGTTAACTCCAGAGCTAAAATTTAGCACTTTATTTTAAAACTCCACTTAAATTCTTCCAGGAAAACATGGTATAAATTCAAGCTGGGTTTTGTTGAAGTGCCCTTCAGGAAACGGCTTGTATTACCTGTAAAATGTGCATGTGGTAGTAAAAGAAAAACAGCTCCCAGTGGAGATAATGTAGTAAAGTATTATTAACAGTCTTCAGCCTCAAGTGGTCATCCCTTGCATCAGATTTAAGATCTGCAGGTCTGTTTCCTAAACAGTTTAAAATAGGCGAGAAGCTGCAACAAGCTAATTATTGGTTTATTGCGTTTTATTGCTACTGACAAAGCCAACGTCTTTAAAATTATCTGTTACTGTCTATCCATTAGGCAAGTTTTCTTCTTATTACTGACTGCGCACTGCTGAAGTCATGCATTAATATTTCTACTTCCCTTGCTCCTTTGACCCTTTCCTTCCCCTTTGACTGCAAGAAAGCTTATGAGAAATAAGAACACAGGCAGCAGGCGTCTCCCTACAGCAACCATGTTCTCAAGCTAAAGAATGTATTTTCACCTTTTTTTTTTCCCCCGCATTATATGTTACATTAAAGAAAAAAAAACACCTAATTCTTGCAAATAGCCCTATGGCATCCCATCTGGCCCAAAAAAAAGACAAATATTTTCCCTAAGCACTGGCTGAGGTGGGTTCCATCTGGAATCATTTTTCTCCTTATTTGTGACAGATTGACTATGTGTTATATTCATAAGAAAATAAGCAAACGGATAATTTGCTAGTCCATCAAAAGCAGAAAGTCAACAAAAAAGAAGTATATGTGAAACCCAGTTTCTTCAGCTTCCCACTTTTGACCGCTGCGATATTTTCTTCAGCGTGTTCCTGTTTCTGTCAAACCATCTCTTCTTACATAGACTTGAAATCATTTTATTCTAGTTATAAATTTAAAACTGATTTCCGAGGCTAACAATGATGGACCTTAGTGCTTTCTTATTGCTATTTAATTGCCTTAACACCACCAGCGCTTTGACAAATTGGCTAAGATGTATCCATTTTTTTCCAGTTTCATGTTAATAGTTTTTACTTTTATGGTTTAACGTCCTAGTGATTTTTAAAAGTCAATGTGTAGTGGGTAATATGCTCAACGCTAGGAGATCTGAACCTTGGCTAGGAACACACCAGTGCAAGACAAAAACTCAGAACAGAATTTTCTCTTGGTCGGGACAGACAGCTGTAAAATATAGAAAAGAACTGTATAGTCATAATTATTTCTGCATTACACCACCTAAGCAGCAGAATAGCAAGTCACACCCCTTAAAAGGAAGAGCACCTTGCCTGCAATTTGCAGGTAATTTTATTAGGCTTCAAATGGTAAAGGAAAGCTATGATAATTTTATTAGATTTCAAATTCTAAATATTTTAAGCCCACCAGCCATCATCAACCTCCTTATATTGAGAAGTGCCTGAAAACAATATGTATTTCATTGTGTGGTTGAATCATTTCTCTATAGGATATTTTGGAAGTACTGACTGATTCAAATATGATTCAAAAAAATATAACCTTAATATGCTTTACTCAGCTCACGATAAAAGGTAGGAAGTAAAATTCCAGATATGATACAGTCAGATCTTTGAAAAAGATAGTTCACTTCTGAGGCACTATCTCCAGTGTTCTCAAGCTAGATTAAGATTTTGAGAGGAGAGAAAAGCAGCCGGATTTTTTTTTCACATGGATTTTGCTGGAAATATTAAATGCTTCATAATTTTCTCCTCCCAAGCTACATTTGAAAATGTAAGCTCTACTTATTTACAGCATTTCCTACCTCTTTCTTGCTATCAAGATGCTGAAAAAGACAGTTTCACCCCTCTAAGCAATGTGTCACATAGAGCACACATCACGTCCCTGATGTTTTTATTAATAAGGGCATACTGGGTTTCCAGGTGAAAATTGAAGTGTTTCTGCTCACTACGAAGACCAAAATTATGATGCTTTGTTTATGAAAGACATTACTATGACTCATGATACTAAATGATGGTTCACAGAAATAATACAACAAAATACTTTCCCATGATTAAAGAAGTTCACCTTTAGCTCCAGCAATAATGACGAGACAATTTCAACAGTTTTTCTCTGTTGACAACCAAAGTATCAATATGCTCATTACTTTCAGTGTATGAAGGTCTGATATATGAATGGTTTGGGTGCAAGAGGACTATATTTATGTATCTGGATCTTGAATACTATACTCTTTACTATATTATATGACTGATGGGTTTTTTTTTTACTTTTAAATTACAGAAAAGTGCATACCAGATAGTCTGGAACTTAAGCTTTCATGAAATCCAAATAAGCATCTCAGGTGAACTGTGTAATTGGCTGTAGTTTAGTCGTTTTAGTTTTAAGATATCGTGATATCACAAAAATGACTTAAAACTTTTCCTCTGCAGACATTCAGGTTTCAACAGACCTGAAGAATACAGTGATTTTGCTTTCAAAATGCTGTGTACTGTTTGATATTAGGTGGGAGTCTAACCCTCACGACCTTTACAGTAGTTTGGATTGAAATTTCCTTTTCTTGTTTTGTGATCCTTGAGATGAGTTTGTGCATGTTTTTAAATGATCTTTTTGGATTGAAAACACTTTTCACTCCAGCCCAAGTTGTGTGTCCAAAGTTTTTATCTGCCCTTGTGCAAATAGTTCCTTCACTTTCTGCATCACTGTTAGCCAAGCTGCAGAAACGAATTACAAGATTTAGCAGAAATCTTTTATTAAATTTCTCTGTCATTTGCTAATGAGTTAGTTAAATCTCCCTGTAAAATTAATACCAAATCTCCAAAGTTATGTAAATGCCCTCATTAACCAAAATATTGGGCCTTTTTTATTAATTAGATCTAAAAGCTTATGTAAAACTTCACCAGCTTTGCCTGTGAATTTTATTCTTCACAATCACATTGCTAAGCAGTCCTTTAAAGACTCACTGACTTTGTGATTGTCAATTGGTGAATTCCCCCTAATTCAAGCTAGAAAGAAAAATGCCTGCATTGAACTTCTTATGCACAGAAACCTTTTTCTCTGGAAATTAAGCTTTGCTTCTAAGCTATTCATGTGAGGATGCACGCTTCTCACACATTTCATATTTTTCTCCTGTGAGATAATAGTCATCTCTACAGCTTTTAATTTTGATATTGTAAACAGAGGATTACGACTGCACACAAGGATTAAGTGCTGGAAATTATAAAAAATAGCCTTAAACTGCTGAAAAGACATTTTAAAAAGATAGGTTACAGACTGTAAGGAGAGTGTCAGCAAACAGAAGGCTTCTGATGTGGTATCGCCTGAGTCTTCATCATTTATACTCCTCTGTTGCCAGCTCACTAAACCCCGCAAAACTGCAAAATTCCAGTCATCTTATAAATTGGGAATGACCTTGTTCCCTTTGGTCATAAAATGCAACTATAAAAGAATGAGTGTAATGTGATGTGATGTGTACCATTATTTTTTTAGACTACTTTGCATTTGGAAGCTGAAATGTGAGCCTTTTGTTTGTGAGAAGTCATTGATCAGTTTGATGTCAGAACTGCTTACTGTGCTGTAAAAGCTTTGTTCTCTTTCACTACCATAGCCTGTAGTATCAGACATTCCACTGCATGACTACAAAGCAACACAAAGCCCAACTATTTTCAACTGTCTTCTCAACTGCTGCAATCATGTTCTGTAATAACTGAAAAATCACTCATTATTAGTCCAAGACCACAGCTTTCTAACTCAGAGAATAGGATTTAACGCCTGTTTTATAGACACATGAAAAATGGGGTAAAGGATAACAGATTACAGGATGAAGAATCACAAGCATTGAAATGATTAACCTTTAAATACTACCATGCAAGCCACAGTTATATTATGAACATAATTGTTTAGACTATCTCTCCAGTTTTTATTTTCCAGAAGATTCAAGAAATATTCTACATTTATCTCAGTGTTTACATCGGCTCACAATTTTCTGTGCCTAGTTTTACAAGAACTTTCAATGTTCACCACTCTTTTCTAATCAAAAGAACATGACCTCTCACGAGTTGCTAAATATTGCATACATGGATTTTTTGGAGCATTGTGCTAATACTAAAACTGTGCAAAGTGGTACATCAATCACACCTAAGTCGAACTGCTGATAGAAATGGAGGAAGGAAAGTCAGAATACAAATGACTTCTTTCAAAACAATGTGGATATCTCTGTGGGTGTCCAACACACTTGCTGAGCCTGGGATCCTGGAAAAGCATAAGCTGTATGAACTACAGTAGCCTTATTCGTCCCAAAAAAGAGGCAACTTCCAATACTAAGAATATTAACCAGTTCAGGATTTTGTTAATTCTCAAGGATATCAACCCTCACACATCAAGCAGTATTCCCGAGGTGACAGAATGACCATGCTGACGATGGGCACACTGGCGTGACTGCCACTGTCCCATGCATAAATACTAAATTTATAAAAAGGGGCTTTGGACTGTCTGTCTTCTAGGTGTCTTTCTTTTGTTATATTCAAGTGACAAGTTAGGAGCAAAGAGGCAGCAATCCGTAATACCTCACCACTAAGTATGTCTCAGTACTTATAGCTCCATTTTTTTCCACCCCTTCTTCCTCCCTGCAGCTTTCTTTTCCTTTCTCCTACTAGTTTTACAAAGTTATTGTAAACTTCTCATGTTCAAACTAGCTTTTACAATCTCGCTTCTCACATATATGCAGAAATCTCAATCATCCATATCAAATCTGACAAAATTGGTATTTTGTCATTTCAGGAAAATGGTAGCCAAGACTAAACCACATTTTATGTAGTGGTTTTTATTTGTAGTGCTATTTATTTGTCCAAACCAGTGTTACCACATGAGAGATAAGAGCACTGATCTTCACAACATCTGGGACACATCTGTGTTTTTTCACATTTACATTTGAGTTTGTTCACTGCTCTGTTTGTGCATTACAGAAGTGCATTTCTCACAGTACTATCTTCAGACAACAGCACCAATTTAATAAATTTCTCTTTTCACTTACTAGGGGCTGGGAACAGAACCTTGGACCCTCAAACGTGACACCCAAACTCCTCATCCATGAAAAGCTTCGGTTCCCATTAGCATTCCGGCCCTCAGCAGCACCCATCCCTTACAAGGATGGACCTAGCTCAGACACCCAGAGCCTTACATGTCTGTTTTGATAATCTCAGTAAGAAGGAAAAAAAAAACAAACAAAAAAAAGAACACACAGGGTAAAGGGCAAGCTTCACAAAAATGAGCAATTGAATCCTTTAAAGTGAAATACATTTTAAAACTTCCATTTATTTTCTATAAAATATAAATAGAAAATAAAAAAGGCAGCTAGAAAAATAATATTTCATAATTTCAATGAGGTCTATGAGATACCTGGTATTATTTTTCTGCAAGTAATACAACTTTGATTTGGAAACAATATTTTCCAAATAAATATCTTTAGCACTTCTCAGCATTATTCAAATCAGAAACTTTCACGATTGTTACAGCCTTACAAAATAACAAGTGTTTGCTTTCTATACCCTTATTTAAACAGAAAATTATTTTATAGCATCTTTGATCTCAGAATATGCTTTGTGGTATATACATGGACTATTTTACCCACTACTGAAATGCAGCCATCTCTGAGGTGAAACACAGCACCTGTACTCAAAGCACTATACAGCATTTAGAACAGATTACAATATCCAACTACAGGAAGCTGCAGGAAGCATTTTGCTAGATGGAACATAGCTAACTCTACTGGAATTTGGCCATAGCATTCAGGTTAACACCTCTGTCTTGCAGGAAAGATCACCCGTGGAATTTTCTCAATATTCACTTATACTCCTTGTATGCTTGCATTCCTGTTTAAAAGTAAACTAGTCTTTCCAGAATGGCATTGAGAAACAGTATACATAAAAAATTGATTTGCTTGCAATGAGACATGGTCACAAAATCTTACTTTTTGAGGATTTTGCAGGAAACACGTGCAGTGCTTTTTCAACAGCCACATAAATTTCTTTCTCGGTCTTTCTGCTTACTGAAAGAGAGCTTCATATCTCAGAAGGGAAATGTTATTAATGCCACTGTCGATAGAAAATCCTAACAGGAAGATGCTACATCCTTTAAATGCCATTATCAGTGCCATGCTGGTTAAACCTGTAAGTTTTTGGCTAGTATCTAAGTGTACTGCAGCCTTTAGGGTGCCAGACTACTGGAAGTAAGCACTAGTTTAGACTTCTGAGGAATTTTCCCTATTTCATCCTTATAGAGGATATGACAGGGATATGTTAGCAGAGGGAATCAGTATGACATAACAGTTTGAGAAGAGACTTGCCAAAACAATGCATGACACATGGTGGGATGAAGCCAATAGGATAACCCTCCCCGTTTCACTTTTTCATTAGTCAGTTTATAGAGTCTTGACAACTATCTGCGTCAGGAAATAAAAGGAGGATAAAGCCAAGTGTTTCTGTAATGCAAAGCTGTTAATTTACAAAGAACATACAAAGATCTGTTTGTCAGAATACAGCAGAAATCAAACAACAGTAGATGGTTCCTTTGCTCTCAGTTTCAAAGGCAGCACTTAGCCAAATGTGAATACAACCATACTACTAAATAAAAAGGAGATGAGCTGCTCTCTTGACCCCAAGGCACAGCTCCTTTCCACACACCAAAACTCTCTCTTCCCCTCTTGAAATGCTGCATCCATGTCCAAACCATCTAACTCTGAATCATGCCCAGGCATAAAAGGAAAAGGTAATCAGGGAGTGTGTTAACAACAAATAGTATTGTTTGCTACGGGACAGTGTCCAACTCCATGCCACAACCCTGTTGATTTTTAAGTACAGACATAGCCCATTAGTCTTTTCCCAAAGCCAAAATTCCCCTTTTACAGGGAATTTTATTTTACAAACCTTTTGTACTTTCTTCATTTCTGTCTTTTTTGCACTCACAAAGATTCAAGGAGATTTTAAAAATGGACTGAACAAAGTTATCTGGGGCTATTAAATTGACAGTCCACAGGCAACCTCCAGTTTAGGGGTCTGTAACCTCTGACCGCCAAAAGCTATAACCAGAGGAAGGTGCAGTTATACTGGCCATTTTCACAGAGTCTAAATGGACTTCTGTTCGAAGTATCTTATGTCTCTCTTTTCTGACATCTAGTTGCAGTCAGAGCCAGCTGAAACCACTTATTTTATTAAATTACAACAGAATTTACTGATTTTCACGGCTCAAGCTCTACTCCAGGATTACATATGATCTAACTTCATGGTGAATTTCAGCTTCTAGACATCTTAGAAGAACCAAGTTTCTTTTTAAATTTATCCTCAGCGAAAGCCAGCTCACCTGCCTCACCTGCCCTCAACAGAATAATATGTATTTTGAGGATGGAAAAAAGACACAATTACACATGGTTAAAAACCTTAAGCATGAGGATTACTCCAGGAGGAATTATGCATAAATCCTTATATCCAATCCCTACAGTTTTCAAAAGAGCATCAAAACTGCAGTACTGTGTGATGCCCAAACAGTTCCACACCCAGGACCATCCAACATTGCACGCTACCATTCTGTGGATGATCATAGCAAGAGGATCCCAGGATCCTCCAAAAGCATGCAGATTCCCAGCCTCTGGTGAAGGGAAAAGGACACTCTGCACAATCTTTAGTCATTCTGTACTAAATAGATATCTCTTCATATTTTAGAAAAGAAGCTTTTGAGTAAGCATGAATAACCTTGATCTCCCAGAGAAATAAAGAGGACAGAACAGAAAAGGGTGATTTCACTAAACTCTTTTTCTCCCATTAGATCCATCATCATATCACACATTTGAGGGAAAAAGCTTACGAGGTTTTACTGAGTATCTGATATAAATGTTATTGAAAATTAAAATGGCACGAAATCAACTGAAGACGTTTTTGTTTTCATTTCAGTTAATCTTTCCCTGCCCTTTTTTTTTTTCCCCAGCTGTTTCAATTAACTGCAAACTTTCTTAAAGCACACTGCCCAGCCTGCTTCTAGTTTCAGGCAATTCTCATCACGAACTAAACCTACTGTAGACACACTACTTTGTACTCTGTACACTTGGGAACTGCCAACAGCAAAACACAAGAGAAAAGGTGGGAAAAAAACATGAAAATGCTCTCTAAGAACAATGTCTTCCTTCATTCAAAGGAAGCTCCCTGAAGCCTGAAAAACAAACAAGCGGATAGCTAAGATCACTTCAGAAAGAATGTCACCTCAACAGCAGTGGCATAGTAGCATGTAATGGACAGCAGACTTTAAAAATCCCTTGCTCAATACTTTTACTATCAGTGGAGATGCGTGACTGAATAATGTCACTGTGTATGCACAGATGAGCTGGTGAAAGGATATTCTCTAGAAAGGGCCCATACCTCTCAATGTACTCTTACAAAGAACCTGGATATTACTACTCACAAGCAACACTGCAAAGCCAGAAGGTTTTGTTGAACAAAAACACAGAGTTAGATGAAGAAGCTAATGTTTTCTCAGTGTTTCTAAATTCAGAGAATTGGAATTGAACAGAAAGGGCAAAGATGTACTTGCTCAGTCCACCTGAGCTCTACGAATTTTAATTGCTATTCAAATTCTGAAAACTTTGCTTTACACATGCATTAACCTTACATGAATAAATAATAATGCTCAGGAACATGACTAATATACTGACATACATTTTTTAAAATCAATGTACTACTGAGTCACCACTAGAATATAACACATGAAGAAAAAGAACTCTATACACTATAGAAGAACATCACTATAACAAGGGAAGCTTTGACTTTCATGCATGAGCTTACTTTCTAAACCTAACCTGTCAAAGTACAAACTTACTGAGATTTAAGATTCCTGACTTTGCTCTGCTTCAAAGGAAGTTATTTAGGACATCTGAGCCATCAGTACGCAATCACTTTGATCTCTATCTGCATAAAATGCAAGGTTTTAGGCAAAGCCTTTACAGCATTTACCCATGAACACAATTTTGAATTTTAAGAAATATTTGGGAATGAGGTAACTTTTCTTTTTCACATACATTAAATAAGCTGACATCAGGGTGAAGTGACTGCTGCTTGAACATCACCATTTCCTCTTTCCTACAATCACTGTTTCTTTTCCTCTAGTCAGGAGGTAATTAGACATTTTTCATGCATTTATGAGCATGTGTTCACATATTGCTGACTGTCAGGACATTTGCTTTGTTGATAATCCTAATACTGAAATTAAGTACTTTTTATAGTACAGAGATATCATACCTCAGTTGTGATAACATAATGTTGGGCTGTATTCTTATTTACATTAGACTTTACTTAACCCAAATCAAAATGTAACAGGATCTCAAAGTGAAAGTAAATATCAGAGACTAGAATAGCCTCCAACTTCTTCTTATATAATAACAATAAATAAGGGCATTCATACAATACCTTAATAATACCTATAACATCCCTAATAATTTATAATATAATAATTAAATATTACAGAACTGGTATACAGCAACTCTGCTAACAACACTGAAATTGTTGTTATGATTCACATATTTTTACATAAGATCAAAATATAGCATCTATAGTCATTCTGTATAAATATTTTAGCTTTTACTGACTTTAGGAGAAGTTAGCTATGAAAAGAGAAAGTTATCATACCAGTAGAAATTTCAGGGTAATAAAGAATAATGTTCAGATTTTAGGACCTGTTGCTTTCTAGCTCTTGTTCAGAAAACTGCTTTATAGCAGTTTATCATAGACTAGAAATATGAAATTGCACCTTTCTAAAAAATCAAAAGCAAAACACAGAGCAGAAATGAAACATAGATCATAAGGTTTTGTTTCTGCTTCCTAACGAGATGAGAATAACTCTGTTATTCTGTGGTTTCTGGTAAGATCTTTGTATATGTGATTTCAGATGTGCTTCTCACAAAAATTTTCTACTATTTGCCTGCCATTTTTTAATTTTGCCAAATATTTATGACAAAATACAGCTAAAGTTTTAGTTCCTTAACAGAAGGGTTTTTTGGACATTTCTACAGTTCTGATAAGAACACAAACAAAATATAGTTCCAGTGAGTATTCCCACTGTTCAGGAAAGAAATCTTTTCAGAGACGTATCGTTCCCACAGATGTCTTCTCTTGCAATACTACTCTGAAGGAACTATTTGACAAATGGGTGCATGTAGATACATGGAATATTGACTATTACATTGAACAAGTAATATCCCTGTCTAGGGGAAAGGTGTAGCCTATGTAAACAAACCCAAGTTTAGCATTAAATTTGCAGCAGTATAGGACGCAGCTGCCACATACTTACGTACAGTCCTAGAAGGACGGTTTTGCAGCTTTCCAGTGTAAGCTACATTATTGTCAGTCCCTGCACTAGGGCTGCATTAGCAGACTTGCATATACCTCTACGACCTGCCATCATCCCTGCACTGCAGTGCAAATATACTTTAAAGCCCTTGTACAGTTATAGGGGATCTAACTTCAGCACCATGGGGAATCCAGATACCAACTATATGGTAATTTTAAATTACATAACCAGCCAAGAGGATTATCTCCTGCTACGCTCTTTAAAAATGTATCTAGCAGCAATACCGTGAGTCACACATCAGCAGGTTTTCTCTTTAGCAGGTAAACTAGTTGGAAGAAAATAAAGTTCTAAACTACGTTAATGAATACTCTATCACAAGAATCAAGCAGCATGTCATCTGTTAGGAATAATCATAATAACCAAATAAACAGCGTTCTTTGCAGAAGTTGACAATACCCCAGATTAAGGATAATCAGCAGTAATTTATTCATCTGGACTTCAGAAAAGCCTTTTATTGTCTTTTGAATGTACTTTGTCCAAGGTTAAAACAGTCAGGAGGGGACAGATTATGTTCTTTTGTGGAACAGAAAATGTTTAAGAGAAGAAAACCAAAAATATTAACAGCTGCAGCTCATTGTGGTAAAAAAAAAAAAAATCATGACTTTAAGGAAATGTGTTGGAACTGGGGGAATTAATTTGCTTATTAAACTTCTGAAAGAAGACAGGAACAAAAAAGGTGATGAAACTGGTGAATGACAATCTTTTTTGTGTTAGGTCTAGAGAGGATGCTGAGGTACTTCAGAAGAACCCAATAAAACTAGAAAATTATGCAACACTGCCAAATGTTACCTAATCCATATTGGAAGTAGTCAATGGAGTTACTCAGGAAATTGATAAATTGCCAATTAAGTGCAACAGTTCAGCAAAAAGCCTGACTCTTGATGTTATTCTGGATGGTTCAATATGCACATCTGTTCAATGGACAACTTTACACCTATCTCCACAGAAACATGAACTCTCTTTCAAAGACTCAAACACCTCCGCTCGCTATGTCCTTCATCATGCTGAGGTAATGCCTAACTGACATCTCAGTCTCAAGACACCACGTCTTGCCACAGGGTCTCTGTCTTCAGAGAAATATATGTAACGGCCACCATCACACAATCCAAGCTATTATGAAATTTATCTTCTAAAATACAGAAAATATGCTGTGTAAAACAGCTGCCATTACAGAACTGTGAAATGCAGGAGTGCTTCTGAAGCTCTGGATCCAGCAAACACATCCCTGTACCACCACAAGCCCATACTGGCCTGAAACATGGCACATACAGCCATCTTTGCACTCTGGTTTTCACAGTAAGGAAAAGTACCTGGAGCCAGTGTACTGCAGCAGTTGCTTACTTCAGACAAGCAGGAGGCCAAGGCCCTAGAACACACCCCAGAGGGTATGCACAGACACCACTACAAAAGCTGATTTATGAAACCTAATGCTGCTATTGACTCTTTCGGAGTAGAGTAGAAAGTAGAGTCACCACCGGCTCTCAAAAGGTATCAACAGTGTTATGAGATCAACAAAACTGAGTTGTTTCATGGGCTTGATGACCATATTTGCAGTATCCAAACGCACTGATGAAGGGTTTTTTCTATTAACTAGCTGAAAGCAATTCTGGTTGTTGGAAGTAGATGAAGGTTGTAATTTTCAAAGAAAGGTTTTTCAATAGGAAGTTGCAGATTTGGATTGAACACCAGCATTTCTCAAATTTGCAATCTAATCATGACTTCTAGTAAGTCTGTTTTTCACACGAGACATAATTAAACTGTGGAACTCCATGCCAGTGGATGTTGTGCCTCCTAAAAGTACAGATGACTTTAAAAGTTACTTGAGAAATTCATGGAAGAAAGCATCGTGAAAGACTGTTGAACACAAAGTTACAACCTCTGGCCCAATAAGTACCACAGTTTGCTGAAAGGGTACACCAAGAAAAGTATTACTATATGTTTGTTCTCTTCTTACACTCCTCTTTTAAGCACCCACTGCTGGCCATTGCTAGAGAAAGGAGCTAAATAGATCAAGGAGACTGATCCAGTGCAACATTTTTTTTACTGGGATACTTCTTTTGCAACTGAGTAAAAAAATCGTGTTTTCTTATTCAGACATCAGCATCATCAACTATCAGTTCATGTTTTGAAAGCGATCCGAGTTCTCTGGAGAAAACGGTCCTTGTGTGTTATTTTATCCCAGGAGTTTTGATACCAATTAGACAAAGTATGTGAAATAAGTCAAAGTACATATAAACAAGTGTGTGCATTCAACATGCTACAGGTAAATAAAACTACAACATGTTTAGTATTTAATTGATTAGGTCTTTTACTGCAATGTCTATATTCACAGAGAAACTAGCAAAAAGCTTATTCTTCTGTGCAGAACCTGTACATAAGCAAACTCATATTCTTTCACTGTTTTCAACTGCATCTGTTCAGTGAATTAGGTTTTTTGAGTATTTGAAATATTTCACAGCTCACCTTACTGTGTAACTCCCAGAAAATTTCATATTTGGATGCACAGAATTTCTCTCTATATTCTATTGCTGGAAGACTCCTTATAAGATTATCTAATAGTTCGCAATGTGTTTTTCAATTTCTTTTTAAAAAATTAATTTTCCATATGTCTTCATTAAACTGCAGAGATTATTGAAATAATTCTGAATGAATGTTGGAAGAGAAGTCTAGCCTGAATTTGGTGTATGAGCTCTGAGAATCTGAAAAACTGTTTGCAGGGTTTTAGCAACTTTAATAAATGCATTCATGATCACACACTCCTATAAAAATGGATCCCTTCAGTTTCACTACAGGTTTCCTTCATACAAACCACCAAAATTCCTTAAGAAAAATATATTTTGTTGGAAGCAAATTCAGAAACAAAGCCTGTAACTACTTCTGGGAAAAATACACCAGTCTATCTCTCTGCAAACTTTTAAGCAAGTTCTCTCTAAAATAATTGCTGTTAGAAATCCTTGCTCAGCATTTCTTCTTTTTAAAATAATTCTAAAAAAGTAAAACTACCCCAATGGCACAATGATTTCTACCCTCTTTTTTTCTGGTGTTTTTTTTTCCCCCCCCACACTTGCTAAATTTATGAAAAAGATAAATTGCTACTGAACCTGGAGCTCATTCTACAGCACTAGAGAACAGTAGATTTAACAGCAGATTAGAGCCAAAAGAAGCCTCAAAATGCTACATGAGCAATCCACAGTTTGTCTTCTGTTCCCATCCAAATGGCAATGAAGATATACAGAGTCTGCCAGCCCTGGATGTAATGCAATAACTCGGGGCATAAGAACTTGTAAACTAACAAGAACACTGAGAAATGTGAATCTTTACTGCTTCAATGTTCTTTTATGAACAACAAATACCTTAATAACAAGCTGTGCAAATTATAAAGTGACTGATGTTTGTAATTTATGTGAGATCAACAAATCAAGGAAGGTTCAGAAAGGTTTCTGGTGTTTTCATGGGCAGGCTGACAGTTCTCCCTCTTCCCCATCCACTTGGACGAGTATAGCATCACATTTAGAAATAGACCTGAGCATATTTCTACCAAAGCAGTGATGGGGAGTGGGGGGTTATTTGTGTTTGGGTTTGTGATTGGGCTTTTGCATTTCAGACAGGAACACATACCACTCTGGAAGGACTGAACTAATTAAGTGCTAATTGACTCTCTAGCACCTATAAAGAGGTAATTCACTGATGCCATCTCCCACTGGAAACCGCAACGATTACTAGCATAGAAAGGTCTGCTTATTTAGTGGTCAGCATAAGATAGTCATAAGTATTTTTTAGTAAGAGCAGAAGGACAGCGGGCAAATAAGGATATGAGTGTTTTAAATGGATGATTAAATCTGGGCAGCTTGTTCTCCTTTCATGCTGTGGATGTTGTGTGCTGCAGTCACGCCTCTCACTGCCAGCCTGCACTGGGATGATAATCAGTCACTATGAAAACTCATTAGCTCCACAGCAATGAGTCCTCCACTGCTGAAGCTTGGTGCTGTTCTTAGTACCATGGCAATTATCTCTAACTGGATGTCCCAAACTCTCCCATCTCTGGTAGGACTAAATACCACCAGAATAACCACTTCAGATACTCTAGTAAGTAGCTCTGATATGTTGTGAGCCATCTTAATGCTGAAGTACTATTTAAGTGCCAGCAAAAGCTTTAGTTTGTTGCCTCTTTGTAAATCTCTTTTTAAGCTACTAATCTTCCTATCATCCCTTAATGCATGCTTCTCTTTGGGCATCATAAAACTGCACATTAGTGGGCATGTTGTGGTCTTACTATGAAAGGAAAGATTTTAAAATCGCATCCTTAAATATTTAAGAACAAATGCCTTCATCTTGAGCATGAAATGCTAAAAATAGTACAGCAATGTCATTTCATTCGTCTAGACTTTTTTTCCTATGTTTACTGCTCCAGAAAAATGTATTGCGTTATTAAGAAAAAAATATCTGGCAGTAGTTTTCTTTTTGTCTGAATAATGTTATATGTTAGCTATTCACTACACTATGCAAGGGGTCTGATTCTTGCCTATTTTTCTTTATGGGAGTACAGTTAAGCAAATAAATAGCTGTTAGAAACAAAATAAAATTGGTACTAGGAGGTTGGGTACCAGAATTTTAGAAAGGCTGATATGGGAATAATACAAATGACACGAATACTACTTCGTATGGTTGATGGTCATATACAGCAGCCCCTGTTAATGAAGACCTACAGAAAAGCTATGATTAACTACTAATGAGAAGCCTAAATATTAAAGTAATACTTTAATTGGACAAGAAGGAACACTATACCGGTATTCATAAACTAAACCAGAACACCATTTTCCTAAATGTTTAGTAAAACACTCTATCTTTTTGTGTAACTGCAACCAGATGTTTACATAATAGTATGTTATGTAAAATGTAAATTTAGCTATTTGTACAGTAGTTCACTATGCTCAGAACTTAGTTTTTTAATTGTAACTAAAAATCATGCATTTACTAATCAATATTTAATTAATTGAATATATGCATGCAGGAAAAACATTACTGCAGAAAATCACTGCACTTAGACTTTAAATATTACTACTTTAAAATTAATTAAATGATGTCATAAGAAAGAATTCTGTTGTGTTGTAGAGCAGCAAGAAGGTGAGAAGACAAGGAAAAGCTCTATTTTATTTTCCTTAGATGTAACTTGTGCTTATTGAACTATAGTATATATTGCTAGTTCTTGTGGCAACATGATATTACAAGTAATAAAATTCCCTATCACATTTTAATCCAAGTTTAAAGTTGCAACTAAGAGATGCACACTAGTTATAATAACACACACACACATATCTATCTATACACACAACACATGTATGTGTTTATATATATTAACATGTTCAGATTCCAAGTAGTGTAAACTGTCATGCTTCCCTTGGCTACAATAGGGCACTGCTGATATAAATGCCTTCTAAACATTACTTCATTAACGCTCTCTGCACTCATTGAGTTGGAGTTATATGCGCATTTTGTGTTTCAAGAGGGGTAAGCAGGAGTGCCTGTAGAGCTGGGGAAACAATCACAAAGACCTGATTATCTGAGCTTGGCAAAATCTGCCAAGTAAAAAAAATAGGAACTTCAGTCACATGGAGTTCTTTTTGCATAAAACCAAGCACCCCAAATCTACTACCTTTTTCTAAACTTTAGATGTGAGCTGAGAGACTTTATGTCCCCCCGGAGCTCAGTAACGCTGAGGTCATCACTGACTGATTTTTAACTGCCATGAAGAGTTATCCACTGACAGCTTGTCCAGTGAACAGCACAGCACATGCATTTCTCCAGAAGTTCTCTCCTAGCACATACAAAGCTCATAAATTGTGTATATATACAGGAAAAAAGAACAAAAATTCCCCATTTCATGGAAGAATTGTACAAGGAGGTGGGGATGGGGAAAGGGCCTCCTCTTTTCAGCTCTGTTACAGTCCAAGGATTGAAATTGCAAGACAAACTGAAAAATACTGTTTATATTTAAGCAACCATATTAAGTATACATACTTCCATTTGCCCTGTCACTAGTATCAATGAAGGTAACTGTAACAGTTTTATCAGAATATATAAAAGTGCGAGTGAAAAAATAAATCTTTCGGAGGTAAGTGAAGTGAGTCTGTAGCACAGCACCCTGCCAAGGCAATGATTAATATTGGGCTTTGTAGGGACTCCTCTGTTTTCCCCAGATTTTCAAGAACTAGCATAATTTATTATCATTGCTGTTCTCCACTTGTTATTTCTTTTCTTGTTTATTTACTAAGGCCTGTCAGCAGTAAGCCTGCATTTGAAGAGTAGGTTCAGTAGTTTCCGTAAGGGTTTGATGCGTTCTAGCTCCTTCCCTGGACGACACAGCAGTTTCTGCTTGAGGTAGGGATTAAACGTCAAACTAAAAAAAATAACAGAGGAAAAGAAAAAAGCAACGTGCACCTACACACACGTGCTTGTTTATCTCTGTAATCACTCATATTACCCATCCTAATTAATGAAGGAACCCTAATGGTCCAAATACAGGGAACCGCAGAATGCTGCAAAGAACTGTAGCCTAAATTGTAGAAGTACTGACCGTTTATTTATGCACAGGCAACCAGTAACACAGTGCACTCGTATTGGGCCTGACAGTTTCTCACTGTGAGAAATATTTTCCCAAATAGCAGTTACTTTTTAAAATCAAGCCATATGTTAGACACAGTAAGAAAATATCTGCCAAGTTCATCAATAAAGTTTTTTTTTTTTCCTTAGATAAAGTTGAGAGAGACACTCATGACATCATTAGAATATATAAGTACCTTTGATAATAGAGCCTGGAGTATAATAGCTTTACTATAGACTGTGCACGATCCTGGTATCTCATCCATTCTCCACTGTAGAAAACTTACTTGAATGCAGTAAAACCACTTGCTACCAATCTAAATGTAGCAGGTATAAGGCTCAAATATCACAATTTTTCATAAACTCATATTAAGTATTTCTGTCCAAAAGGAATTATAATCACAAGCTCTAGGTTCCTGAACTTCAACAAAAATTCAGTTTCCTTGCTCTTGCATAACAACACTCTCTGGACATAAGTTCTACAGAGAATCATGGAAACTACTGGAGTGAACAGAGCTTACACTTCGCAAGGGTTATCAGCCTTGATAGGCTTTAGTTGTTCAAGCTTGCAATTTTAATAGCTGCTCAAAACCAATTTAAATTGTCTCTGCAGGTGTAATTTTGTTTAGTTTTTATTGTTCTCCATGTCTTAAACTAGATTCCCTTTGCCCTAAAAATTAAGGCGAAGAGAACACCATAGCGGCAGTAAAATTCAGCACTGAACTCTGGATATGCCTCTCTAGCAAACCCTAAGGCAAGTTCAGCTGTCCTCTTTTTACAGTCATCTACATTATGACACTTTGGTTTTCCTTGCAAAACAAGGGAACAATACAATTTTGATTTTTCAATTAACTCTGCACTAGAAGAGGTCACTGCTATCTTCAATGACTTCTTCAGAAGAGTCATTGTTGTGAAAAGTCTGTGCTCTTTTCTAACCTCAGTCTACAGAGATATTGCACCTCTTCTGAGGTGAGGAACTCTGCAACTTATTCTGCACTAAGCTGCCAGTAAAGCATCAATATCAAAGCTTGCCAGTTTAAATAATCACTCTCTGTGCTGACACTGAGTACAATTTTATAATGTAACTAGTAATTGATTCCAACTATGTCCAGACCAAAATTACTTCAATGGCATCCATTAGCATCTGTACTATGAAATTCAGTAGTCAATACTATATCACGAGAAAAGAATAATGCATAATATTAACTTTAAATTACAGATTAAAAAGAAAGTAAAATAATTACTTCTTGTGTCCACTAGTTTTAATTCCATCACCTGAATCTTTTCAATCATCTAATTATATTGCTTTCTCTCATTCTTATGCTGTGTATTTCTATACAATCCCATTAAATAGACAGTTACCTACTCTCACAAGGTATCACACAAACTTTAAATGCAGTGCAGTGTTAGCCTGCTCTGCAAGCAAAAGTGATTTTTTTTTTGTTTTTCTTTCTCAGTGGTGGTGGTTGCTGTGAAAAAGAACAGGTTAGGAATTTCCAGAATTATTCTGTCCCAGTGAAGGATGTGCAATGTCTTAATTGCACTGTGCCATGCTTGCCATGGCCCCCATTCACCTAAACTAACTAGACACTTTTCAGTACTACCCTGCAGCAAGTCTCTCTTCCCTTTGGTGCATGTGCAGTAGAAGTCAGTGGAGAACAGTTTTCTCTGTGCTGCATCTTTAAGAGCAAACCTAACCCACGTCCTTAACCGCTTCTGAGCCATTTCCCAACGGGTGAGTCACATATATTGTGCTCTCTCTTTGTGGTTTTATATTTGTTCTTTTCCGTCTTTGTTGTTTCCATTAGTCAAAAGTAAAAGTCACTCAGGCTGAAAGGACATGTTTGTTCTCTGCTGATGAAAAACTGTAACATCCCTTTGCAAAGAATTAAATCAACTAGCTTGTGCTGAATCACAAGTAGAAAACTGTTCTCATCCACCCTGGAAACAATGTGTGCTGGACACTTCTAGAGAGCTATTAGAAAGGTGTGAGATATGACAAAACTGTGCGAAACCACCAATCTAATTAGTTAAGAGCATAATAAGTGTTGACTAGGAGAAACCTTATTGCAAGCATATACTGCAAAAATCAACAAAAATATTCTGAGGGAGTGGTTTTTCAAAAACAAAAAAAAAATCAGTTGAGTTCCCTTTATTTTTATTATTCTGTTGTTACAGACTCAGATTAGCCCCAAGGAAGGGTGGCAAGTTTATAGTTCAGCCCAGGATCCTGATGGCCGTTGCATTTGCACTGTTGTTGCACCTGAACAAAACCTATGCTCAAGAGATGCCAAAAGTAGGCAACTCAGACAACTGCTAGAGAAGGTAAGTCTTCCCAACAAATTCCTCCTTTTGATCACTAAACTTCCCATGGAAATCTACTCCTTTCCATCTAAGTTTAATACATAATGGAGTACTGAAAAGTTATCTAATAAAAATATTTCTTCAGGGTATATCCCCTACCCATGTTCTCACCACTGATCATTATTTGTCTGTTTTCCTCATAACACACCTTTCCCAACCCCAGCCACTTATCTAGCAAACTGAAGTTGCATCTTCTCTCTTGTTCACTCCTCCCAAAATTCTTCCTTACACACAGACAGGACTGATTTTTCTGTGTAAAAACAGTTACAAATCCCACCTCAAACTAGCAAGTTATTATGGGATTTAAACTACAGCTTCTGCTTCAATTGTATGAGATTCTTGAAGGTCATTCCTTGTCTCTTACCAACAAATAACGAGATATAGACATGACAGCATCTGCAAAGCAGACTGTACAGAAGAGAAACAGTTCTAATTTTCTTTCATTTGTTCTTTCCTCAACTAATACTATTTATTCAAAATATGCAAATTTTCCCCAAACAACCCAATTCTTCTTTCCAGTATTACCCACTATTGCATATATAGTAAAACCAGTGAAGCGTTATTTTGCATCAGCTGAAAAAATGCTGCAACCATGAAAACACAAACTACTGCTCTGCACCAAGGTTATAGTTATTGTATCACAGCTAGTGGTACAGAACCTGAGGCCTGAGAGAGTGTTTGAACAGCAGCAGAAAGCAACGTAAACTTTAGACTTAGAAACATTTTTTAGCATACAATTTTCAGTATTTTTCCAGCTATAGAAAAATCACTCCAGTGTTAATGTAGTGGCAGATCCCTGCAGATTTTCCATCCCTAAGCCTCCATGAACTTCAGCAGGGACTTAGTTTCAGGTTGTGACAGAGCCCATAGCGCGAGATGCTGGGAGAGGACATTGACGAAGCAGCACACAGAGGAGGAGCTACCTCCTCTCATGTTGTCTGTTTACTTAATAGAGGAAGACTTCAGTCCCCAGAGTCTTTGCTCTAGCATATTTCCCAAACACCAAAAAATTAATGTTTAAAAAAAAAAAATCTTACTTTCTTTTGGGGTGGGGGCTGGATGGGTGTTAAGATCTCAACATAGTTTTTGAGCTGCCACAGGAAAGAATCTAAATTACCAGTCTCTAAAAGTTATTTTCTTATGATTAGAACTGTGGCAATTATGGGTATGTAAAGTCATATTATCACTTCACTAAGTCCATGCATAGATATTTAATTAGAGCCTCTATGCGAATGCATATTCTGCCAAGTGGAAACACTCAAAGTTCTTCCAAGACCTGAAGGACTTTATTTGCCTGCTTTCAATAATTAGAAAGCAAAGAAAAAAGAAACATTACTTTTTTTTCATTAAAAATACTTTCTAAGAACTGCTAATGGCACCAGTGCAATAAGTAATGTACGTTATTTTTAAGAGTATTTTAACAGTATTTCCTGAATCCACACATTCTGTAGGTCACAATATATTAGTTTCAAACATGAATATCAGTTCAAACATTGCATACTCTCGCAAAAAACAGGAATACTGCTGGGTTTGTCTTTTATTAGGAAGGTAGAATTTTTTTTTTTTTTTTTTTTTTGCTTGAGCCAAAACTTCAATGGTGCCTAATACATTTATAGCAGTCTACTTTTTTCATGTTTTGGGAGAACAAAACACTTAATTGAAATAGAATAACTGCACTTGCAAAACTGTCATTTTTATGAATGGCAAAAGCATTGCTTTTATTACAGATACTGTTAAAAATATATAAAATTTACTCTAGATGACAGTTATTGTTGCCTCATTGTGGTAAAAGTGCTCACTATAGCTACAAAGTCACTTGCTCTACAAAAGCTACCTGAATGTTCATTACTTCTCATCTGTAAAAAAATGTGGTTTTCTACCAATGAGACAATTGGATAAAATTTCTCATTTTATATCTACTTACAAAATCATGATGGGCACACCCCAGCTTATCTCTGGATAGACTCATGAATTCCTTATACTGAATTATATAAATGCCTACCAGCAATAAAAATCATGCTCTTCATACTAACCAAAATCTGCAAATCTCAGTCCCTCCTGAAGTCCTCAGGAGGAAACACATACTATATAGCACATCCTGAAGAACAGTCAGCATCTACTACAAGTGACAAAGTAGACTCCACTGCCTAACAGTCTTTTTTGAGCCCATTGATAATGGTGCCAAAAGGAATCTCTCTCTCTACCTCAAAGAAGCTAGTCCAAATCATTCATGGCTTCAAGGTCTTGCTCCTAATAGTCCCCTGTTAGCCCTGTTCCCTGATTTTTGTACTGTCAGCAGTTATGGAATTTAAAACTATACTGTAGTATAAATGACTCGCAACTAAAACATTGACATAAGCACATTTTATTGCCTGATGTTTAACTACCTTAACCAGGAAAAAAAGTAAAGCAACAAAAAGTGCATTTAGAGAGTGTTCTTCTTTAACAGGTTCAGAATATGTCCCAGTCTATTGAAGTTTTAAATCTACGGACTCAGAGGGATTTCCAGTATGTTCTAAAAATGGAAACACAAATGAAAGGGCTGAAGGCCAAGTTTCTTCGGAAGACATTAATGACAAAGCATTTTCAAGTAGGTTTTATTTTAACACTAACTTTGAAAGCCTGCTGGAAGCAATGTACTAAGCAGCAATGCATGGACTGCTAAGATCTCAGCTTGAAATGCTCATACAAGAGCAACATTAAAAAGAAAAGCATAATAAATTTTCCTTTATGATGATAATCTTTTGCTCTGTTCAATTTAATTGTAATAGGGAGTAACCATTAATTATTAAGTCATTAGAGAAATGTCATTATAAACAGATTCTTGTTTTTTCAGTATCAATGTGCATGTCATACTGAGAAATTTATATTCATTCAAGCTCCAGTGATAAATGGGGAAATCCAATGGAATTAATAGCAAACAACTAGAGAGTTCTGCACTTTTACTGTTGCCTGACATTTACTGCAGTTGAAGGGAAGAAAGCCTATAATAAATCAGGTTATTGTAATTTTTATCCAGTACAATTAAGATCTAATTTCATATCCGAAGTTTTGCTATTTTGAATTTGGTATAGGGGAGGAGGGCAATCATTCCCAGTCACATTTGTGTGATTAAAAAAAGACTTCCAAGGAATTTTAATGACAACAAAAACTACAAGCCAATCTTTTTGTGAGGAAGGAGAGTTGCAGAGATTACAAAATAGCATTGTGTATTCTGAAAAAGCTATCTGAAGTACTCTTAAGGAAAAAATGTTACAAGAGCGTATATAAGTTCTTAAATATCAAGTCTGATAAATTGATATTTCAAGACTGCAGGACAGCAAGATAGGATCTAGAAAATACATTCTGAGGATTATATTATGTTAACGAAATATACGTTTTTAAAGTGTTTATGAAAGTTCATATAAAATGGACTTAATTTTCTAATTGCTGCTAAAGTTAGATACCTAAACAATTACATAGCTAAGGGGTCCAATTTATGTTTCAGAGACACTGAATATCCAATGGGTCTTAACATTATCAGGAATTAAGTACACTAATGATCTGACTACAACTTTATTCTTTATGTCATCATTCTTAGTTTAGATTAGAGTTTAAGCACATACTTTCAGGTAGTAAGGGGTTATTTTCAGGTAGTTCAGAAATGTCTCCACCTTTTTTCCCTTCACCACTCCTTGCTACAATAACGACACATTTGTATAATGCCATTATATATTCTGTATTCTCATTATAGTTTTCCTTGGGAACAAAATACCAAAATTTGAATGTCTGATACACGACGTCAAAGGTAGCAGATTTCTGCAGTACTCTAACCTTTTAAATATTCGATATTTGTATTGGCCAGTCATTTAACTTCAGTTTGACAGTTTGCCAGGAGTATAAAACAGATTCCCAGCCAATCAAATTATAGAGTAATTTAAAAGGTCAACACAATACAATATGGTGCTGGCTTTCTGAAATTTGATCTACTGAAATTCCAGTGCTTTATCTTTCCTGAGACAAAGAAACTCATTCTGGATATAGCATAACCCCTCGTATCAGCAGGCATGCAGTGCCAGAATATGTCTACCACCTATCCATGTTGCAATACAAATTAGTTCTTGTACCACTCATCATAACAAGAAGCTAGGAGTGTCAGCAGAAACCAATAAAATTATTTTCTTTATTATGAAAATACCAAAACCATCTTTATATGGTTTATACTGAAGTGAGATATTCTAATGCTATAGTTCCATGTTGATGAGAACCAGAGTACAAATCACACTTGGTCATACTTCAGTCAAATCAGCATTTAAGCCATGCAGGAGATACCCGATCGCCACAAAAAGTTACAGCAGTTTACTCAAATGATACCTCATCTGGCATAAATCCTGTCAGGAATAAGTTACCTTCACTAATCCTCTTAAATATGTTTTATCATCCTGAGTTTTTACAAGCTTTGCATTTTTTTACATCACAGTTTACCCATGATTTTTGGCAGTTCACTGCCCCACAGAACCGAAGCCCAAGTTCATAATTTCAAAATGAAGTAACAAAAACTTTGGCTTCTGGAGCTCTGTTTTCTATGTCACAAAGCCTACTCTCCTTGTCATCAAGGAAAAAAATAACTGTTCATTTTAACAGGTATAAAGTAGTTATGTGAAGTTAAAGTTAAGTTTTTTAATAAAAACAGTCAAATAAAAATAGTTTTAACTGTAGACAAAACGACTCTCCACTTCTTTCTGTCCATTTCAGTAATTCTGCTACTATAATGTAATTGGAAGACCCCTTAAGAATATAACCAATAGAACACCCAATACTCTCAAATCCATTTATAATGACATATCTGCTTAGAATTTAAAAAGCAATTTTCTAGCTATTAAGATGACCTGTGTGCAAAATATACTTCCTAACAACACGTATAAGTCTTTATTTTGAGTAAATAATAATTCCAATATGAAAGCAATTGTTAGAACAATATGGATATATTAGCTAGGTTATGAAGAACTCCCAAGCTGTCTTAGAACATGTTCAAGAGGCAAAAATACAGAGGTAGATCTTCAGGCGGCTCAAATGCTGACCCTGCGTATCAGCTTCTTTCACATCTCCTTAGCAAAAACGCATTTGGCATCATCGTGTTATTTATTTTGGAAATGTCCTACCCTGTTTATTGCATCCTTTAACACAAGTGATGTAACAAACTGTACGTGCGTGTCTTTGCACACCTCAGTGACTACACTAACCTCTAACCACATTTGCTTCTGCACCTCTTTCTTGTGCTTGGGCTTCCATTTAGTTCTCTTCTGCTTTCCCTTTTAACCTGCTGACTACTCCAGCTAGAGTATGGACTCCAGTCCATTCTTCAGGACTTGATTTTTTTAAACCCTTCAATAGGCTCTCCCTGTCTGTCCTCATCTGTTCCCAGTCTCTATTATAAACTAATGCTAGTACCTAACAAATCTTTATTTCCATTCTTTGCCTTGTTTTGTCCAGGCTTGCATCTTCTCACGTCTCTCTGGCATTTGCTCATGGAAGTCCTGCTGTTTCTTCAAATGATAAAAAGATATGCAAATCTCTATACACAGATGATATATCAGGGACAAACTTGTCTGCATTTCAATAAAGCAAAACCTTTTGACTGTAAGGATTCTTTGAGGTTTTCTACAGAATAATAACCAAACAAAAAACAACCTCAAACAATTAGTTTAAATTTAGTAAAGCTCCTATGATTAGTGCATTTAAAATAATAATTAAGAAATGACAGAAGAGCAGCCAATATAGGTTACAAACTGAGACAAATTCTCAAAGTATATGACTCGGCAAAAGTCTGAGAAAGGGGCAACCCGAGATCCCAAGTAGAGACTTACTTTATTTAATCAATGTTTAAGATTAGGATTGGCAACGCAACAACTGCACATGGCAAAAAAACCCTGATTTGTGATAATCCAGCAGAGAGATCAACTGAGGAAGTTCAAAGGCACCTACCGATGTAGCAGGATGTCAAATAAAAAGTGCAGTTAAGAACCATGGATTTTTTGCTTCAGAAGAAAGAGGGGTACATCACTGTGGCTGGAACAGAACTAAACAGTGTTCAACAGCCATTGAGAAAAAAATGAATTCAGTATTTCTAAGGAGTGAAATAGAAATTAACAGCTCACCAACTATGACAGCATTGTAAAACAGGTATGGCCTCCTCGAACATCACTGTATTCAGGCCTAATCACTTTCTCTCAGGAAAGATACACTTAGCAGGGATTTACATCCCCTGGATGGAAAGTCACACCTTCAACAGGTTTGGTTCAGATCACTTGAAGGTAATTGGGTACTTCAGTAGAAAAACTATTCTCTTATACATTTTATCTACTGCTTACTACCATTAAGTCTGACTTTCACAATACTCTCAAATAATAGATCTGTAACTAAAATCAATAATCATTTTCAAGTCATTTTAATAATCAGGCATAAATATTACATTAAAGGGAATTAGGCGATTGAACTCCTTTAAACTGCTCTAATGCACATATGATTGCCTTTAACAGGAGTTGAAAGAAAAGATGGATGAGCTCCTACCACTGATCCCAGTTCTGGAACAATACAAAACTGATGCCAAATTAATCACCCAGTTCAAGGAGGAAATTAGGAATCTGTCTACTATCCTCACTGGGATTCAGGAAGAAATTGGTGCTTATGACTATGAGGAACTACACCAGCGTGTACTCAGTTTAGAAACCAGGCTTCGAGACTGCATGAAAAAGCTCAGTAAGTTAACAATTTCATGGCAAATTTGGTCCCTTGGCTATATATTTTTAGTTGTCTCTATAGAAAGATGAAGTCTTCTTTTTTCTTGTTTGAATAAAGACTGCATTATATTCTGATCTGTGCTACCCTAATAAAAGTCAAGAGTAACTCCACCTAAGGTCAGTCATATCATTCTAAGTTTGGACCAGTGTATCTTATATAATGATCTGCCCTACTGTATACAGAAGGAATTAAGATGGAAAATTATAACAGACAGCAACTTTAAAATCTAAAAGATTTACAAGTTGGAGAGCTACAAATATTCTTTAAAAAAAGCTCAGACAGGCATTGCTACTTAGGTCATCTTTGGCATATCAGTGTGGAAAAAAAAATTTAGTGGGAAGTAGACTGGAATCAGTTTCAAGATGTCCACATCATAACCCTGACATCTTGCTATGACACCTGAGAGGCCCCTCTGACTGTACTGTCTTTAGACCTGTAATATTAGCATTTGGAGAGATGTGCCATTCTACAATTTGCAATACAACATAATTAAGCATTACACCTAATTTAAGGGAACAAAGCATGATTTTTGTAGGAAGCACAGCAACAATCCATTGTGAGCGCTGCACTAGATTTACGTCAGGCAGCCTCCATCTTGGTTACTCACATGCTGACTTTAGTTAGAAAAAGTCAAATGTTCAGTATTTCTGAAAGTCGGCACTAGCTCAGCATCAGCTACCAAAACTAAAAGCCTGAAGTATCGTTATCAAGTGTCAGCCTTAACTTCCACTACCCAAAGTACCTACCTGCTTTATAATCACAATGCAAAGTCTCCCCCCGCCCCAACCTACCCATGCATTCTGAGACTCCTGAATGGATCACTATTGCAATCTGGATTGCTACAGCCAACAATCCAGCCCCTCTATGAGAAATAAACGCTTTGTAAGCTAACATCGAACATGAATAAACTAGAAATTCTAAAGTTCAGTCCTGTGATCAGTATTCTCAGTTATCAAGTGTGGGATGTTTACTTTTAAATGCCACACATGACATGAAATACGTTATTAACTTGATAAGCAGTGCCTCTATTTTTGTGAGGCAATGGAATGAGAAAAATCCAGGTTAGGTTAGCCTCTTAAATTATTTATTTTCAATTTCTTTGTTTTACACTAGAAATAACAGTGATGATGGGCTAAAATACATGAAAGACTTCTTCAAACAGAAATTTCTTATGATCCTATTTTCCCCTCAGTACACACACATAATAGCACATTACTGCATTGACAGGAGGCAGCCAGGAGAAAATGGCTGCATTGCAATCCTGCAGCAAGCAAGAAAATTCATATAAATAGACAGTGTTTTCTGATAGTGAGTGTTCCAGTAAGTTTATTAGACACCAAAAGATCATCAACTTATCTTTAATGAGTATCTTGTTTTTCTTTGCTTTTACAGCATATTCTTGTAACATTGATTAGTAAAGTGACTAAAGCATAAGATACATTTTACACATTGGGGTGCCTAGGTATATTCACAGGGGGCTCTCTTCTCAGAAGTTATTTACTATTTTCCTGTTTTTCATCCATGTTTCCCTTCCCATCTATCCCGAATTACTGCAACACATTCTATTACTCTTGATGTGCTAATGTAAAAAAACCTATTAAAATTATGTATATTAACAATAGAGAGAAAATTTTTGTACGAAATGAGTTATTAAGCACATCCATTATTAAAAGGGGTTTGGCCTTCTCCAGCTCTAATACTATTGGCATTATTCCCTGGTCTTAGATGCTTAAATGACTTTTATGCTCACCTGCTAATGGACTGGCTGTATTTCTGACCTAACCCTGTGTGCCTTTAAAAGTAAAAACAGCTTCAGTTAGGCTTACTGTAACTCCTCAAAGCTGGTACTGTGTGTTCAGATCAGCAGGCATAAAGGAAGAAGAGCTTTCACGCCTATACCTTCTCCCCAGCCACATTCACTGGAGATGATCCAGCTGTGACTGTACATGCCAATCTGATGGCCAGAAGCCTACAGCAGCAGAAGGCAGACTGGCCCCAACGTGCCAGAGGATCTGGCTTGAATCTTCACAGATTTTGTTGCATTTTACAATATAATTATCTAACCAGCGTGTGTAATAGCTATTTTCCATTCTTCTCCCTAGCAGGTGTTTTTCAGCAATATAATGCATTATTTATATTGTCCTGGCCACTTAAGAGAGATCTTCCATCTGCATCGGCAACACTTTCAACACTCATTAACATACAGTAAGCAGTTGTCTTACTTACACTGAGGTTTAATGATTACCACAGCAGTTGTGATGACTGAAACTTGCTCCTTCTCTTTGGAATAAGAGAAAATTCAGGCTGAAGCTGGTGAGAAATTTGTCCACAAAACTTTAAAAGGATGCATGCAATTAAACACATAGGAATAGAGTGCATATGATTGCACACACCACAAATTCACATAAACTTATGCACATGTGGGTCCTTTGCTGGCAATCATGTAAGGCATGTGCATTTATAAGGGAATGCAGGTTGCACAGTATGCTTGGGATCCTCCTATTCTTGTCATAATGTGTTTATGAAATTGGAAAAAAATTATATGGGTAGCATTCATAGAAGCCAATACTCTGCCAAATGTTGCTTATGAAATATGAAGAAATAATTAGAGTAGATACACATTGGATTCATTTGTAGCTACATCTGATTATAATGTAGAATCTAAACAATATTTTACAGTAACATTTTTGGTTAGAAATTCAAAAGTAGAATAATCTATGTATCCAAAGAAATGCTGTTACATCTGTAGCAGAAGTATTAGTGCAGGCATGAGATTGTTTTATTGATTGCAGTGGTACTTGTACTTCCAAAGCATCCTTTCCTTTGGGATTTGAAGAACTTTACAAATATCATTTAGTACAAAACCATGCAATAGAGATATATATAGCTATCCCCATTTTGTAGATGAAGGAACAAGCAGCCCAGGAGGATGACTGACTTTCCCAAAGATTACGCAGCAAGTCATTGCACACATGCAGAAGAATCCACAGGCTTCCTCTCAGCAAGCTCTAGTCACTAGACCAAAATGCTTCCTGGATTTGTATTACGACAGACGTACACCCATCAAGTACAAACTAATTCCCTCACAAAATAACGTTATGACAAATTTGATCATAAGCAGGAAAGTGCAAGTAGTAAAACACTTGGAAGTAATTTGTACAACCACTGAAAAAAATACTTCATTTTCCCCTATTTATTACCTACAATAAATAGAATAATAATGCTTACGAATTCTTCAGGAGAATGTTTTGATTTTATTTCTCTTGCAAGTCCTTCTATAAATCATACGCTCACTTGGTATATATAAGCAGCTACCAATATTCATTTGCATCACAGAACTGGCACTATCAACTACCTATTCCCAGCTATCTCCAAAACAGCTCATGTCCAATTGGTCCATCACAACCTTCTCCTGGTATTTGCTCACTTTGGAGCAGCTTCCCAGATGCCTTCTGCCCCATAGACTTTCCCAGCCTACAGGGGTAGTACATCTACTTTCTTTTTTAACAGTCACTTCATGCTTAACTTCTTCCTTAAGGTAAATAAATACAGGAAATCACAGACTTACTGGAGACCATGGTACAAAACTGTTACAAGACATGAATCAAGCCATAAACACCCAGATCGTGCATGATATGATGTTCCTTCTACAGTGTTTATGCATCCTAAATTGAACTCAGATTGATTTTCCAATTACTACAATCAGTTATGGTTGGGATTTTCTAATGTAGGCAGCTGCTTCTTTCAAAGTCAAGGAGAGACTAATACTGAGTGCTTCTAAAAATCCCACTCTTTTTCTGTGTAACCCCATCTGAACCTCTTAGTGGGGGGAAAAAATGCCTAGAAATATCTTCTTTTTTCTTCGTGTTCCTGAACTTCCTGACATATGCTAGTATGGATATATATTTGACCTACCTTCTCACTAGCATCTGGTCCTTCTCCTATCAGGGAATTAAAGAGCAGAGGTTTGCTGTAAACCAAAACTTTTCAACCAGAAAAAAAAGCTTTCCTGCCATCACAAGAGTTATTTCCACATCCTCATATGTTCCCTTCTGCCAGAAAAAAAAAAAAAGAAGAAAAGGGAAAGGGGAAAAAAAAAAAAAAAAAAGGTGCTTTTGCCCGTATTAAAAAAAAATGCATAGGCTAGTTTTAATTCTCAACCACCTACTGCTATGGAAAATTCATGGCACAGAAGCGTTTCCCGTTTCACATGACATTGTCTATGTTCTATTTCCATATATACAATATGAGCTAAAGAAAAGCCTCAGCTGGAAACTAATTAGAATTTTTTTTATTTCAGACTCTCAGACTTGCCATGCCACAAAAGCGTTAACTAAATGATCCTGCTTTTCAGTATATTAGTATCACCATTCCCTAGCAAGAAACCTCAGCATGCAAGATCAATTTTAATATAGCCACACGAACAATTATAAGGTTCATTCTGCACCTAAGAATATAGGCTGGGATTAGATCAACACATTTTACACTTAAGTAGACAAGAAGAAGCTGTTTCCAATTTTGGTGGAGAAGTGAGGAAAATTTCTTGCACTGAATGCAAAGTTGGAAGTGTTTACAACCACACAGAAAACTCACTTTGCTTTGTCAGTGAACTGTTAAACATTATATTCAGCTTTACTCTTGAAAGAGTTGTCATTCATTTAATTTCTGTATCAAACGCAAGATCAGGCTTGGGCAAAGCTACAAGGGAATTATCTTTATAAAGTCAGTATCACTAATTATTTCAGTGTTAAACAGATTGATAAACTGTATATTGTAGTAACACATCATCAAAATGCTGTGATATTCATCTGGAATAAATTATTTAATTCTATTAGTAAGTCAATAATACTCCAGAACAGACAGCACCCTTGCTACTTTATAACGAACAAAACAAACTACCCCAATTCTGCCAATTTTTATAGATCTGCTGTAACAAATGGGTAAACACATTTGAAGGTAGGGCTCCAAAAGACAGAACTGGAAGAAAACAATGATACATTTCTCTTGAAGAATGAGAAATTAGTTTTACTGTTTCCTTAATTGCATTCACTTGATTCTTTTAACTTCCAATCAAATTTTGGAAGCAATGCTGCATTAGAAGACTGTCTGAAGGTTTGACAGAATAAAGTGTGAACTGAATTTCAGAAGGATTTCAATGAGGAGGGGAGGACAATTTGGCTTCAGTTACTTTTTCCTAGTCTCACATTTCCCTGCATCATCAGTCAGCAATAGGTTCACTGTATTCACGAGACCAGTATTTAGCAAGCCAGTTGATTTGTGGAATACTTGGGACAATTCACTTCTACAAGAGTTACTTGTGCAGCCTTAAACAATTCAAAACAGCATGAGCTGGTTTATGAAGTTGCCCATTCAGCCAAGACATGCTTTGGGGCCATCGTGTTCTTTTAAGCAGTTCTTTCTGAACTCAGAGAACTTACTGATAAGGGGTTCCAGTCCACATGTGTCTGGAAGCAATCGTTTGAGTTCTGACTACTCCAAAGACAAGACAGATGACACCCATGTACATGGCCCTGAACATTTTTCAAATTAACAGAAGAGTGAGGTTCTGAAACAATCTTCAGTTGGAGTAAGGGTGAGGGTAGGCAAGTGCAAACAATATTTCCCCATTTTTAAAATCATGTTAATAATTTTATAAAAAGGCTGTCTGCAATAGCAGGGTACTGGACTTACATGACTAGAATTTTGGCAGAGACTTCACATGCTAAGCTCCTGCGCCTAAGGATCTCCCAGCTATAAGGAGGCTGCGATGACAAGACAGAGGTGGGCACTGTCATCTCTGTTGCTTCCTTCTTACCGCCCACGCTGTCAGCAAGTGAGCCAACAGACCTCAGGTACCACTGAGGTTTACAGCGGAAACCTGCTGATGGGATATAAATTATCACTACAATGGGAATGGCTTATCATATGTGGAAAAAATACTTGCATTATTACTCCTTAGTTTTAAATACCAGTCCCATCAAGTTATACCACAAATAGACAGATTTATGGGTTTCTGCTTAATGAACAAGGAAGAAAAAAGATAGGACATACTATAAGGCAGGAGAAAAAAAATATCCGCATGCCTCTTACAAGATGCTCTGTTTTGTTATGCTTTGTCACTCTTTCAATCAGCTGCCCCTCAACTATATAGCAACGTCATCTCTTTTTTCACATTGAACAGTATCTTAATACATTTTGAAAGATCATACCTTAAAAGCATCTGACTTCCGTCGCAGGGGAAAACTGCTCAGTTCATACAGTTTAAACCTAATCAAGACTGAAGAGGTTTATTAATTATTAATGACATGTAATTAACTGGCAATCAGTGAACTATACATTCAGGATCAATACAAAGTAATACAACAGATGAACCACAGTACTAGACACTTAAGAAACATTAATAAACCTACAAATTTCTGAACACCCTTCTCTAGCTAGTATCAAAAAGTTCCAGTCACACATGGGGCACCACGCACACAAACACCCATGGGGTTCTGTGCACACACCCCCCACAACAGCCAGCATGGGCTACAAGCACACTCCCTACTTTTACAGCTCTCCTGCTGGAGATGTGGGGCCTCGAGCTTGATGTGTGCCCGTGCTGCTCCCCACAACCCACTAACATACACGCTAGTGACATGGTCTCACTGCCCCCAAACTCTGACTCCACTCGCTGAGCACTGGCTGTTCACGGTACCTGGTGGGGCGACTGCTCTGCCTAGCCTTGGCAAAAGTCATCGTGCCAGCAGACAGTTTTGCCAATTCAACTCCCACAGTGCACACTCCCATGCCTACCCCGACACATGGCGTTACCCAGGCTGTGTGCCAAAGGTGGGCTCTGTGAGCACCCCCACATCTCTGCCATGGGCTCTTCTTTAAGTTTTGTCCGTTCAGAAGTGAAATTTCACAGCTCGCTTTTGATTCCACATCTAGCTTCCTGGGTATTTTTTTAAATAGAAGAAACAGTGTTTCAGAACTCCAAACTCTTTGCTTATATTTTCCTACTAATGTCAATACTGTGTTTTAAAGGCACCAATTAGTATATCCTTTAACTCATACATTCATTGTATTTTAATTACCTTAAAAACTACAAATTCAGGAGTAATTAATTTTGTCCTGATTTCTTTCTACTCACTATTAGTTTTCTGATAATTTTATTCCAAATTAAATATTCCAAATTAAACCCCTCTGAAGGTTTGAGTTTACCTCACGCCCATTTCTGATACTATTTACTAACATACCACCTAAAAATAAAAGCCTTCACCTTGATACGATATAGTCCTCTGCTTTCCAAGCTAATAGCAGTTCATTGCTGTAGAAAAACAGCACTCAGCACACAATACTAGCAGCCTATCTACAAAAAATTCCAGAATAAAAAATTATGTACTACCAATCTACAAAAGATTGTAAGATACATAGATTGAGATATGTAAATAATAATGCCTTTGAATTGACCCAGAAAATAGTCATAGCCTACCCTGATCATTGAGGACTCAGTATGTACTCAGAGTTATGTTCGTTTCCATTACACCCCACTTCCCTGGCCGTGAACGAAATCCCCGCAAGCAGCCCCTGAGTTGTCACCGCAGCATTAACCCCCTCCTAATTGACTGAAACAGGCTTGCACAATACATTCCTTGCCAGTTACATAAAGTAGAAGATCCAGGCTTGATGTGACCGTCTCTTTTGAACTGAATAAATTCACTCTCAACACCAGATACAGTTTGTTTTCCACGTTTCCTAGATAGATAAGGTGATACAAGCATGTATCACAGAGAAGCACTTATCTTTAAATTAAAAAAATAAATTGTGTCACTTCTTTTTACATTCTTATGGAACATCTTTTCTTCAAAAACATGCTATTTCACCTAATCACCTACACACCAATGTACGATATTAAGCCTCTTGGTAAACATACGAATTCTACCAGGGGCTTGTTGCTAATGGGAATGTTATTAATGTCCCCTAAAATATAGATTTTTGGATTGTTAGGAAGGTCAGCATCCAAGATCATATCGACTCTCATTATTTCCTCCCAGACAGTCTAATAGGAGACAGCCTAATGGATTAGAAGCCAACCGATACAGCGAAGGTTGCTGAATAATTCTCGTATTTGCTTTCTTAACTTCAGACAGGCCCCTAGTACTGGAGCAGCTATGTGTGTGTAACCACAGAGCAGACAGACGCAGGCATTTGTGTACAGCTATACATTTTGTGTACAACCTCATTTCTTCCTGCCTGCCCTTAACCTCCTTGCTACCCTGGTCAATGGAAAACATCCATCAATCCTAGCCCTGCACTGAACTTTCTGAAGGCGAAAGTGAGGGGAGGCTATATCTTCTTTTCATTTGTTATTAAATGTCATTATTCACTTCAGTTCAGAAGATATTTTACTAGGTTGTATTTTTCTTTATACCCAGAAAATGTAGCTATGCTTTAAAATATGGGGGGGGGGGGAACCACAAATAAAATTTTATTTGTATATTTTTACATATTTATATGTAAAAATACACATAAATACAGAAAAGTTCATATGGTGAAGATGACAAACCATCTTCAACATAAGCCTGAATCCCCTGGAGCCACTATTTAGTTTAGAGCAATTGGTCTTGTGCTCTGACTGATGTCAAGGAGAGTTGTGTAATTATTTGCATTAATGCATTTGTTTTTCTAATTTCAGCATGTGGCAAATTGATGAAAATTACAGGCCCCATTACAGTCAAGATATCCGGAACCCGATTTGGAGCCTGGATGACAGATCCATTAGCATCAGAGAAAAATAACCGAGTATGTTAAGGCACTGAATATCTTTATGTCCTTCTGGAGTTTTACTTGCTTTAATCTTTAAAAAGATATTTTCCCCCTAGGAGGTTACACTTGCAAGCATGTTTCTTCTACTTCTGTCATTTTCACTGTTAAACATCTTCAGAAAAAAAGCAACAGTGTTTGTGCAAAAATACCCAAAGACAAAAGTTAGCTAAGCACCTTTGTGCCATTTCCTTCAACTGTTTCTTTATGAACCTATACACCTATATGAACCGACTACACAATTTTTTTCTTCCTACCACGTTTAATTGAGCTTGGGTCTTTAAGAACCCAAGTAACATAACACAAACATCAACACTTTTACCCAAGAGCGTAACTCATAATGCGGAACAGTCAAAATTTGCAGGATTAGGCTCCATATAAGCTGTATTCAGACCATTTGATGCCTCAAATCCAAGTTACGTTATTGTTTGGATCCGCAAAAGGATCTCAAATTGGCCACAGCCTTGAGGAGGTGCTCCCTCCATCAAAGGGCTTTTGAAGTTTATATGAGACCCAGAAGGTTCATTTTTTGAATACAGGAAAAAAAAAAGGCAATAGAAAAGGCAAGGTACAAATGGTAATAACTGAAGATTTGCATGCAGCTCTCCCCACCCACTGTGTCCTGTCCACAGGTTTACTGCTGACGCCAGGAATGTCAATTACCCTTAGGAGAGCAGCAAACTCTGCTCAGCCCCATCTTGTCCTGAGGAATTTTCTTCTGCCACCTCAGAGCACCAGTGGCTGCTCCAGAACCATCCCCCCTGGGCCCTCACCTCTGCCAGCACCTGCTCCCTGCTGTGCCTCCCCCCACCCCGCACACCCTGCAACCCCCTCCCCAGACACCCTCCACATTCCCCCCACTACCACCCTCTTCAAGGAACACAAAGACTACCCGTGTGCGTGCAAATTAGAACAAACCATATCACTCACAGCATCTCAACTAATAGGAAGATGGGGACCTGAACTGGCATTCATACAAATATTTTGTTAATGCCAGTTTTGAAATCGGGACAAAAAATAGCTCCAGAAATCATTCTGTTTTGTTAGTCAGGATTTGATTTGTCCTCTGACAAACTAAAAGGAGAAAAAGCAAAATGCATGAAGGAAAAAATGGGGGAATGGAAGTTGGCATACATGACATTAAAAAAAAGTATTGATTTGGGGTGTTTTTTGTTTTAAGGGAAAAAACCGGTTCCTAAAATTTACTGGTTTCACTGCTATTATATTTGGTTTCTTTAGTAAGAATACACTGTTTTTCACCTATTAGAGGTTCAGCTGAAGAAAATTCAACCAAATCTACTTCTAAGCATAAATCCAAGCTTAGCTCACATGCCATTTCCCATCTCTCTCTTTGATTATTAGTCTCTGGGAATATCTTTAAGCAGAGACCCAAACACTGAATAATCCAAAATTAAATTTCTCTGAAAATGTAGACACTGTAGTTAGTGACAGTCTTCTTGAGAGTTCACCTGTATAGGTAAGTTTTGATTCAGAAATTCAAGAGTTCCTCATGCTTTTGTAACAGGAATGTGGACAATATTGTACTTTGATAGCCTGCTGCACACCGAAAACATTTTTTTCCTTCTTTTTCTGCAATGTATCCATCATGTCATATCATGATCATGTATCACAGATTGTGTTCCAGGTGTTTACTCCCAATCTTTGTTTTCTTTCCAGGTCTGGTACATGGATAGTTACACTAACAATAAAATTGTCCGTGAATATAAATCAATTGCAGACTTTGTCAGTGGGGCTGAATCAAGGACATACAACCTTCCATTCAAATGGGCAGGAACCAACCATGTTGTCTACAATGGCTCCCTCTATTTCAACAAGTATCAGAGCAACATCATCATCAAATACAGCTTTGACACTGGGCGGGTGCTTGCACAGCGTAGCCTTGAGTATGCTGGCTTTCACAATGTCTACCCTTACACCTGGGGTGGCTTTTCTGATATTGACCTGATGGCAGATGAAATTGGGCTATGGGCTGTGTATGCCACCAACCAGAATGCAGGCAACATTGTCATCAGCCAGCTAAACCAAGATACACTGGAGGTGCTGAAGAGCTGGAGCACAGGCTACCCAAAGAGAAGTGCTGGAGAATCCTTCATGATCTGTGGCACCTTGTATGTTACTAACTCTCACTTAACAGGAGCCAAGGTCTACTATTCTTATTCCACAAAAACCTCCACTTACGAGTATACAGACATTCCTTTCCATAATCAGTATTTTCATATATCCATGCTTGACTACAATGCAAGAGATAGAGCTCTCTATGCCTGGAATAACGGACATCAAGTCCTGTTTAACGTCACCCTTTTCCACGTCATTAAGACTGAAGATGACACATAATTTTCTTTCCCTTCCCTTTCCCTCACCTCCCTCAAAGCAGTGTCATTTGTGATAAACTCTAAAGCATCCACCTCTCTCAGTTCCTTTTAATTTACATTTCTTTTTTCATTAAGGAAAAGCAACATTTTCTACCATATAATGCATTTCAAATACAGCTGAGCCTGTCAAAAATGACCTGTTGGAAATAAAAGCATCTTAACTCATGATTCTACAAGGCCTGTTAAGACCTTGTCTTGAAAAGCACTAAAGAGGATTTAAGTGGCTAAAGACAGTTTTAAAAAGATTATGATCTGCCTTATTTTAGAGTCAGAGACTAACGGTGACTTAAATGCATGAATGTCTTTTTTTACCTCATTTTTGTTTCTAATCTATTGCTCAACTTCAGGAAATATTTTGGTAGTGTCAGACACATATTGCACATTGTATTTTTTTATTTATTCCAAAAGAAAGATTTAGGAATTTAATTTACTTGGACATGGAGTATGATTCATGGCAACATTACCCAATTTCAGATGTGGTGCTGTACAGTATGTTTTTAAATCTCTTGCAAACATTTTATCAACAGTATGTATTTCTACCATTGTAACCACCATTGTGCAATTGTATCTCTTCACTTATGTGAAAGTAAACTAAGTACTATTTTTTATAAAATATATTGAAGCTTAATTGCGGTTCTGGCTATGGGTCAATTGAAAGTGGTAAAAATCTGAAAAAAGGTTGTTATTTCTGAGAAAGACCAATAGTTTCTCAGGCGCATGATCCCTATTCTCAGCTTTGCTTGGTAGACCCCTTCTTATTCACCGTTGGTGCTTACTGGCAAGTTTGCAACTTTGAAGCCTCACACCAGTCCCAGCTTTACAATTGTTTGCCCTGTCCAATTTTTCTTTCATGCTTCTCTCTCTCTCAATCGCTTTTTCTCCTACGGTCTTTCCTTCCACCATTTGATTTCCCTTGTTTATGCTCATTCCCTGATCTGGGCTTTACAAGAAAGAATCTGAAAGCGGGCTGCTGCCCATGCCTCCAGCCCGAGCGTGTGAGCGCATCCCGTATTTGCACTGTTCTAGGGCAGTGAGGAGCAATGTTAGAAGTCAAGTTGCTTTCCCTAATCTGCCTGTCTTCTTACTCATAATAGAAGAACACTTATCTGTTGACAAAGCTCTTCTCTGGGATGACAGTAATCAGGGAGAAAATACAAAGGAAAAGGTTCAAAGCCTAAATGATCAGTGTGGTGCCTGGTAGCCACCATATTGCTTACCCTTGCTAGAAAACAACCACAACACTGAGGCCAACCTCTTGCAAAGAGGTTTGGGTTTTGCTAGCAGTAGTATTGTTACTTATGGTCAAAACTAATGCCTTTAAGAAACAAATATTTCTGAAAGCTATGTGGCTTGCTACACTATCTCATTAGAAATTTGGGGGGGAGGGATGGGGTATTTTATTGAGAAAAAGGAGTGAGGTGCTATTTATCTATTTTGGCATAAATGGAAAGAAACTAACATTAAGAAGTAGTATAAGACTTTTTATTAAGCTGGGCTATCACATAATGCAAAAAGACAGGTATCTGAAAAATTGTGTGAAAGCTGTGTTCCTCACAAGATCTGAGATTCTCCTCTTTAAACCCTTTGAAATTGGGCTCATAGGAAAGCAAGAACATTTATGAAAATGTTCCTGTTTAAGAACAAGAAAAAAAATTAAATGCCCTGACCAGATCTATTTTGAAGACATTTAATTTGCTGATTCTTCCAACTTACTAGCTGAGACCACCTTAAGTCTCGTGAATGTTTTCATTATTATAAATATATATGTCATACATACATTTACAAGTCTGTTTTACAATACAAGCCCACATGAAGTTGAACAACAAATTGCCTTATTTTTCATACTGGTTGCAAAACAGAAAATTACTAATTAGGTTTCAAGAACTGATAAAGGGGGGAAAAAAACCAACAAATTACATTACAACATGACCAGAGAAAAGTTACTCTCCTGCCTCCATTTCCCCCCTCCTGCCTAGCTGAAATGATAGCTGTTATCCATTACAATCAGTTACACAGGATTTGGAGACACCAAATTCAGCTAAACAGACAAATTAAACCACTTACTCATGTAACCAGCTTTCCTGTATTGACAATGAAACCTCCTCTGTGACACGTGAAAGTGTATTTTATGTCATACAGGAATGTTTTATGAAAATGAAGTATGTTCAGATTTGTATCAAAAGCCCTAAAACAAACCCCAACCTTTCCCCCACACAGAGTAACTTCAACAAAATAGAACTTTTTCACAAATACAGCATTCTTAAAAACATCAGTCATTAGATTGAGAAATGAAACTTCTTTCTACTGAATCATCATAAACTAGACTAATAGTCATGACATGAGGCTCACTTCATCTGAAAAAATTGTTACTACTGTATTTCTTTTTAAGAATTTCATACTGTGTAATTAGCATGCATACATTAGTACAACTTGATAACAGTTCTTACAGTAAGATTAATCTCACCTGATTTCAATGCCATTTAAAGGGTAACAGACTCCTATTAGTCAAAGGAAAGAAAAAAAAGAGACAGTACACTACAGGGTGCTAGACATGAGTGGATAAGAGGGGTAGGAAAGGCACCTTTGAAGGGTGATTTGTCTTACTGATGAAGCTACTGTACTAAAGCCTAGAAGTCATACCTAGACAAATCCTGCCCTTTTAAATTAGTAACAATGGGTTGGATTCGAATACCTTTAAACATGAAATAACAGCTTGCACAGCATCAATACAACAAAACCTGGTGAGACATTATCAAGTAAGTAGCACTGCTTTCCGCTAAGGAGCATTCATTTTTCTGTGAATCAGTGTTGATCACCTGTCTTTTCCAAATTGGATATTCCAAAGTCATGTTCCCAAAAGGCTGAAAACACTATGCCTCAATATAAGCAAATTTGTGTCACAAGCTTTGCCTTCATAACTGAGCAGCACAAGCAGAAAATCCTCATAATATCGCAGCAACCTATATATCAGCAAGTAAAGTTTTATCCTTACAGTTGAAGCATAGGCCGTTTGTTATGAGGAAGTACTGATACTATAGGGGGAAAAAGCATCTCTCCTTGAACATGAGAAAATTAATTGTAGAGCCTATTTTAGTATCTTAGTAACTTCCTGCTTCAAGGGATAAACATATAAAAGGACCACATCATTCCAGCACCCAAAAGAGAATTCTTAAGTTTCACAGAGCTGTGCTGCCGGCAGAGGGGGATGCACACAACCACCGATCTAGCACAGGAACACAAGCCTGCCAATCCACCAGGCATGCTTCTCCTGAGGGAGCCTAAGGAACGTGAACGATGCACACCGCAAAGCCCACAGCTTTCTCCCTGGAAAGGGCTAACCATTCCCCACGACAAAACGGATAGAACAAACCTCCCCAGAGAACTGTTCTTCCTGGACAGTAATAATCTTTTACAGTCCCTTCTGGCAATTTTTCCCAGTGAGTAACCACCAAATCTATTGTTATGCACATAGGCTGTTCAGCCTGCCCTATCTGTCACAGCGTGCTAAGCAGACCACTGGCAGAGTAACTCTGTGGAGCCTACTCGGCACTGTAGTCACTGCTAGCAAAAGATGGTATTCAGTTTGAAAAATTAAAAGAAAATAGTTGAATGAGACAGAGTGATACAATGTTTTAATCACAGATCACTTATATCTAAGAATATTCATTTCCAGACAAGCTCAGGGGCACTAGCTGTCACTCAGCTCAGCAGGCTGGATCCATAGCAAAGGAAGATAGGATCTTTGTTTCAAACCAGAGCCTGAATAAATCTGTTACCTGGTAATTTGTCATAATAAACAATTGCTTAGAAAACACTAGAGTAGAGATGAACAAACTATTCACAGCAAATTATTCATCTGGTAAATTTTGTCCTTTTCCAGTTCAAGGATTGCCAGGGAACAGTCTTGATTTGTACTGATTTTTATGCTAGTCAAAATGTTTTTGGAAATCATTTGGGTAGGCATGTATCTTCCTATAAATCATCCAAGCATTCCCTGCTGTGAATCTTACTCTATGTCCCTGGCATTCTGGAAGCAATGCTGAGCATTTGGGCATCTTTTCCACAAGAGGCCAATAAGGGCTGCAGCTGCAGAGCTTTGGACAGAGCTGCGTCTTAGCCTGTTGTGCTGCACTAATTCCAAGGAGACCAACTCCTGCTCCACAACATCCTCTAACAACTGCATCCCACCAAAATCTCACACTCAAAAGGACTCAAGCATGCAAAGACTAACTTCCCCAGATCATAGAGCCAGGTCCTGAAACTCACTCCCCCACCAAGAATAGAGACCATCTTATTGCCAAACCAAAAAGCAAAGCTCATTTTCTAAGCTGAGCTTTCCTCAGTAATTCTCCCACATATGACCATATACATGCACATCAATATGCAAGCAAATAAATTAACTATAAAGTAATCCTAGAATTATAGAATAATAAAGTTGTTTCCCCCACAGAAAACAGACCATTTAGGTTATGCAAAGATCATTATTACTGGGGTTTCTACATTCAGTTACTGGGAAACTGAGGAGACACAGAGTTACGCAGCACCAAGCTGTGGAGACTATACAAAAGTATGCAGTATGGCTTTTGCTGGGCTCTAGAAAACAGACGTACTACATTGATGTGTTAGCTATGACCACAGATTCACAAAACTGAGATGTGCAGGGGTTTTCTCCAAACTGCAAATGGATCATCCACCTGATTATTTTGGTATTATGATTAATTACCACTCTTATAATCTGTGAACTCCTGTAGACTTTCAGTTGCTGTCAATCAGTGCATTTAGTAAGCATTTCAAGACAACTTCTAGCCTTTCACATCTCTCTTTTTCCTCAGAGTCCTCTCACATAAGTAGCACACATTGTGTCAGACACGCTACAAGGGTGATGAACACAAGGGACCCATGCTTTCTGCAGCTCTCATTCAAGTCAGCACGAATTATGCATAAATGTAGAGATTGGCCCCAGATATCAAAACTCTGTATTTCCTCTCAAACCACCACATGGAGGAAATCCTCACTCTTAAAACAGAAATCATGTTTATTGATTTTATATCAACAGGAGTTGCACAAGCTTCTCATAAAAGTGTTCAGCCTCTTAAAGACTAAGAATATTTGTCCCTATCTCTGAAATGGAGGAAGGGAGGAAAATTCACATTTTCTTTAGAATCAGAAATTTCTGCTAGACTCTTACACAGCTTGCCAGCTGAGCATCAGCAGCAGAGCCTGTGGAGTTTGCATGTATCTACTGCTTCAGAACACTCAATTAAAATAATTACATTGCAGAAACATTTCAGCAGTCCAAGTGAAACAAAGCTTCTTAAGGATTTTGTTTCAAAAAATGGCAGAGTTTTAAACACGGCCCAATATAAATGCAAATAATATTTAGAAGATCTGCGTTCTGCCCCCACCTTTGAGTCCACTGTACAGAAAGTCCCGTTTTCCCTGAGAACCGTGCAACTGATACACCATAGCAGCATAGAAAAGTATATGAAGACACATGAAAATGACAGCTAACAGGTCAGATTTGGCATCTCAAAACACAATCCATTTTACTGTGCTTTTCATACAGAAGCTTGAATTCATATTTACACAGTTCTTATGAGGAACATGAACAGTAAGAATCCACTGGGTCCGAAATACTCATTTTATTACTTCAGCCTGCAGTGACATAGTGCAGCGCTCACACTGCTTCATGCTTTGGGCTCCGCAGCCTGAGCGGATATTCCCAACATTTGCTCCCAGCAGAAGACGCAGTTAGTACCTCCTCAGACAACCTACATCAAAGCCAGCAGCAATTCTCCACAGCCAGTTGCATCTTTCTGAAGCTAATGAAATCTTTCTCACCAACAGTTTTTCTAAGTTTTACACCAGCTCAGTATTTTAAGCCCTATCCATCTCGCAGCAGAAATTAAATTCCTAATATGGTGCCCCTAAAGGTAAGCCAAAGACTCTTCTGGCTCTGGTAATCAGAACATGCTGGGGTACACACACTTACAGCTCTCCATTGAAAGAGTCCGAATGAGCTCATGAGGGCCTCCACATTGCTGCAGCTGCTTATTTATAGATAGGCCAAGTATCTTCAAGGGTTGTTACACTCAAAGGTCCTACTGACAGATACAGTTATCTGTAGCTTTATATGCTTGAATCATTTAGGATTATTTTTGTCCTTCGTTCAAAGGAACTCACAATATTAAAATGGCACTTACAGTGGCATTTATAAATTGATTAAAGTGATTGCTGTATATTTTACTCTTTTTTTTTTTTTTTTTTTTAATAACATAAATGGTTTGGAGCCCTTTAAGATGAAAACATTTACTGTTAATACGAGACACTGAAGCATCAAAGACGCCACTAATTTCGGACCTTCTGTTAAGAGTACTTTCCCAGTATTCTCTACTCCTGCCTGGTCCCTGTGGAAAGAATAGATTATTTTAGGTTTCTAGTGAGTGCTACTACCCCAGCCAGTGCATCAGGAGGTGGTGGAGAGAGAAACAAAGATCCAGAACAGGGTACTGGGCAACTATCTGCAGCCAGAAGGAATGGAGTACTTGCATATTGGTAACCAATAGACACTGCTCCCTTCTGCAGATCCATAGGCCTGAGTCCAAACTGGGCTGCTTAAGCAAGTGCAGTCTATCTGCAGCCGTTCATTCCCAATCTAAGGCAATGTGATCTGGTGTACATAGACAAGAACTCTTCTACTTCAAAGACCTCTTGGCTTTGAGTCTCACTGCTTTGAGTTTCTGTGAGAATAAGGAAAATGGATTTTTGTGCAAATAGGTGTCAACTGCTGTAACACGCTTTATGTAACATTATACATTAAGTTAGTTTGAAAGGTGACAGCATGAAAAACATATGGAGAGGAAAATACTTATATAGCAAAGCTGCTGTTTTAAAGTAATCTGGAAGAAATGTACCATATTGTATAACTAAATTGTGTTACTCCTTTGATTTTCTTAAGCTTCCTGAAGTCATTCCCTTAGTTTCCTTCACACAGTATCAGCCACATATACAAACCACTCCAGATCCTTTTTCTTCGTATTTTCTCTTCTTTTGTTTGTTCTAATCTTCTTGATCTTCAACCTAAACCTGCCCCAACCCCTCTCATTTTGCAACGTGAATTTTAATGAAGGGCTGTTCAGACAGAACTCAAACTGCACAGATTTATAGCACAGAAAGCTTCATCTGGAGAAGGCCTAAATTTATTTTCCCAGTTATGTAAAATTTAGCTCTAGTGTGCCCATAAAACTGCCTACAAGCACTACTGATTGTACATCATGGGTTGCTCTAGAGAAATAATTTAAAAAGGATTCAAGATAACTTTCTTCCTTTTTATTTATCTATTTTTAAGGAAATATTTTGTTTCGTATCTGCAATGGTGAGAAATTAAATTAGAATCATCTTTGTTCAGAGCAGGTTTAGACATCCATTCTTCCCTTCTGGATCACACCCTCAAGGTGGTCAGCAACACTTTCATCTCCAGGAAATCAGGCATCACAGTAATTGAGTGTTCATCCTGTCAAAGGTGCTTATGCTTTTTGAGTTAAGCTCCAAGTCTGTGGCAGACAGGCCATTTATTTAGGCTTCCCTCATCTGGGTAAACTGGGCTTACTGTCACCTTGAAGGACATTACAGATTAATGGTTGCTCAGGACTGTCACTGTCTGTGTAGCAAGACGCTTTTGGACTGAAGTACACAGGAGAACTGCTTTAACTCATTACTACAGCTCCAACAGTAGCTCATTCCTGGAGAAAGAGCACACACGGCCTGACATTTCTGTAGCAGCCACCTCCTCAGGACTGCAAGGCAATTTACAGACACTAATTAACACAGTTTCCCACTCCGTCAGGAAAGAAAGGAAATTTTTGCAAACCTCATTCTTCAGGTTGAGCAGTTTGGACAGAAAACAGCTCAGCTTAAGCCTAACAGGATTTCTTTGGCTCACCAGGAGTTGATGTTAGATTTCCAAAATCTCAAGTTAGTGTATCATTCACTAGCTCTCCTGCAGAAGCAAATATCTGTGCCCAAAAGTTCAGTTCACACACTCTTACACTGATTCTTTAAAGGCTTTTCCTATTTTGTTTTCAGTCTAGTAAGGAGGCCTTTGTTCATTGGCAGGGTATTATTTTTAACTCAAGAGTTTCAGACTCAGTGGCATGTATTGCAGAGTTGCTGGTTAATTCATAATCATGGCATGCCTGTCATGGATAACTGCCTCCAGTGATTTCTGAGGAAAAAATGTCACTTCTATAAGGAGTTACTTTGTTTCCCTTAATGGAGAAGGAATCCAAAGAGTGCTGCATAGGGCTATTTTTAGGCTGCCTGTATTTTGCATACCTGCAAAGATCTGTCTTTCCTACAGACTGACTTACAGTGACTCCAATACTGCTAGACTTCACTAGCTTCCCCTGGTCATGAAGAGGATCAGCCACAGCACAGAGCATTTTATCCAACCCAAGATGCTCCCACAGCTGGGCAGTATAAGGGATGGGGTATAACCTTGCGCAGAGCCCTTAGCAGAGCTCTGCACTGACCCACGGTGCTGCACATATGCATTCAGAAGGAACAGTGGGTACCTACCTAAACATATTTTAGGCTCTTGCATCTCTGGACTTGCTCTTTTCACTTCAGAGCACAAACCTCATTAAAGTACATACAAAAGCAATTCTGTTCACCAGGCCAAATGAGGGAGGAAAACATGACAATTTTTATATGCTTTTACACTGATTTGAGAGCTGAAGTAGGACTTCGGAGATTTACAGGCCTCATCCTGGCCCTATGCCCAGGAATGAATTTCACTCTGAAAGACTAAACTGCACTCTTATGGCAAACGCTAATACGTTCTTATTCTAATAGTATGGCAATATCATGACACAGAACAGAAAAATGACACCTTATACAGCAGAGCCCCTAATCTGAAAGACAATAAACACTGTAAAATATGACATATTATAACAAAATTATCCCAATGGACTGTTTCAAAATACATCCTCTAGCTTAATAGCCCTCAGTCATAGTTATTCAATAGGATATACTAAATAAATACCAACTCAGTTGATTTTGTTAGTATTTACTAAATGTTAATATGCATGACATATGCCTATATTATTATAGAATTACATATTTTGTTATGGAATTACATATTTATGTACCATATGAAAATGGATATTTATGTCATTTGACTGGCTCAAAAAGTCCAGAAAATCCTACAATTATGAGCATGGAACACTGCTGCTTTGCCATATTAAAACAGAGTAAGAAAACACATGGAAATAGAAATATTTTACACCACAGTGTAAGATTATACTTATATTAAAGATATAAATTAGATATTAGTATATACAGTGCATCAAATATATCTAGATGAAAGAGCTACATAAATTTCAGTTTTATGTTTTCCTTTCCAAGTTGCACTTAGAAAAAGCACAGAACTGATTTTACAGATAATATAGACATAGATGCAGATGTAAATACAGATACATAACTGTACCTGAATTCTACATGGTATTTACGACCATGCCTGTAGAGAATATAGCATCTCTGGGCAATTGCTTATACACTGACTGAAGCAATAACATCCAGAAAAAAATCCAACAACACACAACGTAAGAAAACTACCCCCTTGTTAGTCAGACTCCCTGAAATAGAGATATTTCTTCTACTTGGAACAAAGTTTGTCATGCTGTGCAGGGGCTGCAGCCTGCCAGAGATGGTAGGACAGCCATGGACCCCAGTGCCCAGGTAGCTACCACTGTGCAGTGCAAACAGCAGTACATTCATCCTATGGAAACTTTAAAGCTCCAGCAGATGTTCCTGAGAAATCATAATGCTTCTCCTTTGCTCACCTGAATAATCAAGCAAACGGTACAGTGAAACAAGCTTTGTAAGAAAACAATCTTAGTGTAAACAGCTTCTGTCTGACAGAATAAGCCCTGTTTGCCAAAGTTTCATGCCACACTGCCTAGCTAGTCTACTTTGTGGCACAGAATCACAAAAAGGGCATTTTTTTTTTCCATGTTTGCCACCTGGAATTAGGTGAGGGAGATGAGAGAGATTTATTACAGAAATTTTGATAAATGAGCAGACAGCTACAGCAGGCCTAGAAAAGCTAATCAGGCTTTTTTACAACTTTTTTCTAATTTATATTCTTTTGGGATACCTTACACATCTGCTACTAAATAAGGATTCCTCTGGCCTGCCAAATAACCCATTTAAATTAGCATACATTTACATACATTGACATACAAATTGGCCCCACTGTCATGCTTGGATGTGGTCTTGTCTGAATTCACCTATCAATATTATCAGCTGAATTATTGTTCACTGACACTACTGGGCCCACTCCTGTAAAGTTTCTGAGCCTTTTACAAGGGGTTTCGCTAAGTTACAGACAAGGGGCTTTAGCATTTCACGCAATTAGGTATCATTAGATATCAGTTTAGCAAATGCTTTATTATCCATTTTCATTCTTACATAAGCAATACTGTCCATTAATTTTAAAAGGGGCATTAAGGAACAGCTTCTAAAGAGAAAACATTTTAAAATCAGAAAGAGTTGTGAAAGAACTGACTGAGGAGATTTCTGTACCCAGCAATGTTGGCTATGTGTGAACCGTCATAAGTTACACCTCAGTTCTGCTTCAGTCAATCCCAAGCTGTCGGACTCAACAAGGAGCCCATACTGGAGTCAATTTTGGAGAAGTGTAATGGTCTGTGAAACAGAAAAGGTCAGATTAGGTGATGCATTATTCATTATAGCCTTAAACTCTGACTGTATGAATCTCTGACATATTTAGATCTAAAGCATTTATCAGTCCTTTCGGGTGCATTCTTCCATTCAGATTTATAAAGACTGAATATACACATAGCAATGCTTCAAGAAACATAAAAAGGTCAACATTAAAACATTGTCGCATTGATTTGCGCTTTCCTGCGCTTTTTGAATTACTGATCTACAAAGTCATATGTATTTATGAAAGTTGTTATGAATAACCCTTCATGACTTTGTGCTTTTCAAAAGCAGATAATATTAAACAATGGTTACTTTGGGCTGTCTTTTGGTAATACATATAAGATACCAGCATTTAATAAATTTTTAACAATTTGTCCTTAACACAAAAATCATTAACTTTGGGGATTTATTGGATAAGTAATTTACTTGGAAAAATTGTAGAGCGATTTCTGTTTTGTCAGTGACTATTACAGACTTGGCATGAATCAAGACTGCAATCACAAGTTTCTAAACAGAGTATAGTTTTACATTTCCTTTTCAGTAGTAGTAAATCCAGTTAAAGAGCTTCCCATGTTTCTCTCCCTGTCTGTTTCCACCTCTCTGGTGCAACTCAAAGCCTGTTTGAGCAGATACAACTGTTTGTGGGGTATGCTGTAAAATTGATAAACTGAATAATCTGGGGTTAAAAAGTCCAAAAAAAAAAAAGGAATATAAACAACTAGATAGATATTGCCACATGGACTCAGAAAAATAGCCAAAAGTGTCTCATGAGTAGAAAAATGCAGTACTCATTGATTTGAATTAGAAATTAAGTTAAACAGAAAAGAAAGATTTAGTATCCACTATAATTTTGGAACATGATTATAAAATTGGATATTGAATTGTAACAAAATACAGATCCTTCCAGAACTCTATCTTGACTATAATAAAGTTAACATTGCACATGAAATATAAATGTTAAAGCAGGAAATACAAAAGCACCGACTACAAACAGCAGGATGCAGCAAACTGACTTTCCTATTTTTGGAGAAATTTAAGATGAAGTTTAAAAATTGCCTTGGTTAAAACAAAAGCATGTTACAATAGCTATATAGAAAATCATGGTAAGCTACCAATGAGTTTGGCTGAGTAAAACTTTTTGGGCAAGGAGAGAAGCACTAGAGGGATTGTCCAAATTCCACCAGTCCCTCCCCCCCGGGTGATTCTCCTGGCTGGCTCTGCCCTGCCGAGATGCCTATCCCACAGGAAAAACAAACCTCAGGAACACTGAGGGGATTCAGCCTGCCTCAGTATGGCTTACAGAAACCAAACAGGTTGGAAAAATACAAGCCAGATAATCTTGACAGATATTAGCCACCAGATAACCTGACCTTTACTTCTACATATTTATGAGTCAAAAACTGGCTGTTTATTCACTTCAGTGAATACTGGGGTGTATGTATAGATGATGCTTGTAAATAACAGCCATCTTTCTTAACTACTACCTTTTATTTTACAAATATACAAGAGTGAGTTAGAGGCCTCTATATTTCCATTTAATTTTATTATCAGAGAGAGAAGCCCAATTATTGTCATTGTACTTTTTTGCTTTTCATCCTTGAAGATGCAATAGTAGTCCTATGAGAATATTTTCTTTGTCTACTCAGCTTCCAAGTCAGTACATTAAAATGCCATGGAGGGAGATATTTCTAAGAGAATATACGAAGACACCAGCCTCACCTTTCTGAGTATTTCTAAGGTATCCGAGTTCTCTTCCTTCTAAAATAGCTATCATTCCTTCAGGAAGGATTTTCTTGATTAATTGATCAGGCCTATCCATCTAACTTCAGCAGAAAAGGCTGAAATACCTTTCAAACTCTTTTACAAAATTACATGGAATGTAATTTAGCAGATAATCATGAATTTACACAAAACAGCTATACAAAAAGTCACTTTATTAGACAATTTTCTGGCTCAGTAAACCATCTTCAAGAAACTCCAAACCTGTACTAAGTAACCGATTCTTGCCATTTCACTGACTCAGCTGACAGACATAGCTTTTACTGCATTAATATTCTAAAAGTTCTTCCATTCTTTCAATTTTACAGAACCCATCCATCAGTATCACTTACAACAATACTGCCTGAGATGCTATCCTAGCATTCAGCTATAATTTCCAGAGGTACTGGAAATAGGTTTTGTCGGGCTAATAATTCATTAGTTGCTAGACCATATCAGGTGTGTTGTTCACAACCATTGAGGCTTTTCTAGGGGAAAAGATGGTGCCCCAGCTTCATAGCTACCTTGTGGTAGTATAAACCTACATAACTAGGCAGTTTTACAGCTAAGTTTCTACCTGTATTGTCACACCAGGGTGCAGCAGCTGTATCAAATCTGTCACTCATGGAAAGTGGAAGACATTCTCAAGATGACTGCTGATAACAAATACACATCATATGGAGGAGGCTCAGACTGTGTGAGGATGAGTGCGCAGTAGTTGATGGTACTTCATAGTTCTTTATCATTGACCAGTTGTGGATAATTTCATTCTATTTTACTGGGACTATATCAATCTAAATTCAAAGACTGTATTAAATGCAGTCAATAACAAGAGAGAGAACAGACACTTCAAAGCCTTAAAAGAAATAATTTTTTTATCTTCATGAGTTTAATATGCAGCTTCTGTAAAGGTCTACGTTTAAATAGAGTAATACTTTGATGGGACTTGCTTTCTCTGCTTGAGAGCTGGATCTCTATTTTGTACACTTTAAAGTATCTAAATGCTAATAAAAAATATCTTTGGGAAAGAAAATTCCCACTAGAACTTGCATATTAAGTTAAGCCTTTCTACCGAGAATATTATTAAATCCCACTAAATCCTATTTCCATTCAGTCAGCAGCAGCTCTGTGCATAAATAGATAGAAAGAATGCTATAAGGGATTATGTTTGTGAAAGAACTATCAGCTATCATTCTTGGCTCATTCTTTAGCAACAAAATAACGATGATTCTTAAAAAATTAGTTTTAATCTCCCTAAATCAAGAGGTTACTGACAATACTATTTTAAAACACATAACTTAGCAAGATCAAACCATGAGAAAAACTCTTGGAGATGAGCACTTCTCTTACTGTAACTTGCTATGTTAGTAGCATAATGGTCAGGAATACAGAATGAGGAATTATATCAGATTTGCCCCAAAATACTCTGAACATTGGTGGAAAACGAAAGATGTCAATAAACATATAGAAAGATGTATGAGAAGAACTTGTTGGGGTTTTTTTTGTTAGTTTGTATGAACTTATCCAACAGGGAGAGAGATTTCTTCTGAAACACTTTTTTGAAAGGAAGAAAGCAGACGTAAGATATAAAATATTTCAATAGCTTTAAAACAAATCCAGGTCAAACATGAAAAGACACTTTCACCCCAAACATTCTTCCACATTTAACTTGTAGAGATTTAATTTGTAGAATAATATGATACTTCTGAATAATATCTTGCTTCTGAACTACTAGTGCAAAGCTAACACATTTCACTTCATGTAAGTAAGGAAGAGAGATTTGTTTTGCCATTATGAATGAAAGGGAGTTCTTAACCTTATGAAGAATGTCATCGATCCAACAATTGCATTGGTTGGCAGAAGTTAGATGCAACACAAACAACATACTGGGAATTGCACAGGAACTGGTAGACGCATGTTGATAAGCAACAGGGAGCTATCTTTCCAACTGCAAAAGTCACTGACTTAAGTGTCCACAGGGGTTCTTCCATGAAGGTAAGTGGAAGAGTGCATTTCTAGACTACCAGCAACAAACTGTTGGCATCCATTCTTACAACCAATTTGTCAGCACTTTCCTCCAGGAGGTCTTAGCCCGTTCATGTCACTCGCGTGCTGCTTCAGGGACCAGACGCAGATTAACTCACCCTCTGTTCCTGCTCCTCAACAATCAAACTTGGTGATAGCTCACACTAAGGGACAGTTAAGTCCTTGAAAGTGCCTTTCAGGCACACGGGTGCCTTAAAATTATCTTCCCATAGGTCCTGCCTCTGAGCCTACGCATTCTACTTTACTATTTCAACCTTAATTACTATTTCCATCACTTCCCTCAAAGGCCGAAGGGAAGAGTGTGCCTAATCCTAGCATACTTCTCCGTCTTTAGCCAGCCAAACCTGGACTCACTCAGAATACATCCTGAACCAGCAAAATATTTCCTGTTGGCTGTAGAAGAAAGAGAACAGATCGAGATTTACTCATCACCTCTCAGAATCAGAGGGGGCAGACTCAACATTCAGATGTCATTAAATTTACATATATTTTGAAATATTGCATTTGTTTCACTAAGATTTGGGATCTTTAATATACTTTTATGGAAATTGCCCATCTGAATGCCAGAAAATTCTCAAAGAAAGTTGATGTACCTCACCTAGAGCAATTTTTTCTGATTTAGCAATTTTCCAGTCTGAGATGGGCTTGTGCTGCTAACTGCGTACTACACACAGTGACGACTTTGGGGGTTCTGGAAAGAAAATACTGGGTTTGGTGCTAGTCTTTCTTCTCCCTAAGGATATTTGCCTACCTCAGTGTCCTTAGAAAATATTCAATTCAGTACCAATACTGAAAGAGCATTTTTTTTTCCAATAATGCAGTGACGATGGCTGCACAAGCAGTCTACCTTTGCTGCATGAATAAAGACAAACATTTGGAGCCAAATACATTTCTTGTTCACAGAGACTGCAAGTTAAAAAAATCTCTGTGGATGTACATATAACAACTCTACTGTAAGTCTTTGGCTTTCTAAGGAATTTTCTTATGGCATTTTCTATGTTGACTTTCCCATAGTTAAAAGTTTCATATTTTCTATTTTTTAATGTACCTTTGTGGTTTCATTTTGATAGCTGACTTTAACAGCCTTTTCCTACATACTATAGCAATTTCAAATGCTCTGTCTTTATATATGGCTATATTTAGGTTTCTAAGAAAATATAAGAAACTTTCCCAGTTTCTTCACATTTGCTAGCAACAAGTATTTTCAATTAACGTTTGGGGGATTTTTACTTTGTTTTTAAGACCGTATTGATAAGACAGAAATGGTGGATTTTTGTGCTTTTATGGAATTCAGATTACACATGACTGAAAGAGAGCACATCATACCACACAGGAACACCACGTACAGTAATAAATCAGATTATTCAAGCAGCACAAAAGCATCATTCCTGAATTTAAACCTACATTATTTGTTTAGCCTAGAAAACATAATTCAATAATCTGCTGTTGGAGATAAAACCCTGAAGGAAATGGAGCTTTAGTCTCTAAAATACTAAATGAGAAATGAAACAGAGATGTGCCAGTGTGTGTGATTTCAAGAGCAGCCTTCTCCTTCGTGAGTTTGCCTTATACTGTTCTAGCTGGACCTGCTTTTAGATCATTTCCTTCAACAGTTTCCAAATTCGTAAGACTACTAAAAAACAAAGTGCAGCAGCTGATGATTAAGTGATAAGATACAGCAAACTGTATAGTTTACAGGCTATTTCAGAGCAAATCAATGAAGACTAGAATGCCGAAAAGAACAGAATTTGCTTTTGCCAAGTCCAATGTAAGCTGTACTTCCTAGCCCCACACCCATGCCTAGTTCATAACAAAACAAAAAGTTACATTGCCCTCAACAGGAAAACTGCAGGGGATTAATACCTTCTGATTACTGTGCATCATATGTGTTGCAAAATAGCACCACAAACACCTTCGATTTAGACCTGCAAGGACCCTATGTTGGCTGTGGATAAGGTTTTTTTTTTGCCATACCCAACAGCCAGATGTAACACAACATAGGATTCAATGATGTAGGGGATCACTACCTGAACAGAACACCCACAGAGACATATTACAGTTAAAAACTGCCAAAATTTAATGCCTACCATGTTTTTCTGAATTAAAGCAATTGCCTCCATCCTTCTACCTATTCTAGTTTCTGCCAGGAAGTAATGCAGAATCTTACAACTATCAGATAAATGTTGGATATATAGGATAAATACGTCTTAGCACTTATTCAAGCCTTTTTCAAGTATTGGAGAAGCAGAGAAATAAGTCTGATAGCTACAGGAAGCATCATAGTATAGATAGAAACATGAGAATCTGAAGTTCCATACCTTGAACAGCATTGATCATGGGGATAAATAAGACAAATAGATTAAATGTGCACTGTAATGTCAATTATATTCATAAAATGAGAAGTCCAGTGAAGGTTAACTAATACTGAAGTCCATTCATTCACTTCAGTGCATTGTGAAATCATCAGCTGCGATTATTTTACGCATACCATTAACACAGCTAATTTACTCTACAAGGTATCTGGTTAAATGAAATTACTTTATCAAAATATATAGTTAAACTGTAATTGACAGTATTTTTGACTGTGACTACAGCAAATCTAGATTTTTTTCACCAGTACTGAGGCTCAGATAAATGTTCATAATTCTCCTCTCCTAAAGCTGTGACATTTTTCTATTTTGACCTTTATACAGCATTTATGATGGATAGACATTGCATTGACAGTACGACCATACATAAATTTAAACTGTCACAGCATGAAGAAAAAATAATGTATTAAGAGTAGTCAGAAAAAACTGCCACCTACTGTATCTATTCTTTTCCCTTCCTGTTTTCTTTTTCCCTTCTTTGAACTAGAAGAGTCAGTAGCTCTACACACTTAAAATACCTGGCTTTCTTTAGAAGATTACATGCAAATTATTTTGAAAAGTCAAAGTGTCACAATCATTTTTCACCATTTTTCATGGAAAAACAAAAAAAAAATTTACAATATCTATATGAGTAGACAGAGAGACTTTTCCCTCCATGAAATACTAAATATGATTGAAAAATAAGTGTTATTCAGCTATGTAATATCTTGTGATAGACAAAAAAATTATTGTATTGATCAAATTGCAAGGAGGAATATTTAGCAGTGTTTAGTTTGATTCCTTTTAATCTAGCTAGTAGTTACCGTGTTGTGTGTCAAACAAAAAACAGAATAAATCCAGACTCAGTCGATGTTTTCTCTAACAAAATCCATTTCTAATTAACCAGATTTTCTTGCACTCTAGACTGCCAGCACTAATTTGGTTTTTTGCAACTGCATAGTGTCTTCCCTGCATTTCTGTACTTTGATACAGAGCGCACAACAGAGACTTAGGCAGTTTAAAGTTCACTTCTGCAAAATAATGAAGAGGAGGATGAGTATCTGCCTTAGCTATGGAACAAGGAATGCTTTGCAATCATGTCCTCATACAGCAAACTGAAGACATCAGGCAGGTTACCCTCTGTTCTCTCTTCCTTCATGACCTCCAGTCTACGCTGAATCTTGTTGTTTTTCCCTAACTCATGGTTAGCCTCTCCAGGGCAGGTTTCCTTACACACAGTGAGAAGTAGCATACACGTATGCTAAACATTGCAACCTGGAATTCCCATGTCATTGTAGAGAAGAAAGGAATAAGAGGATGAAAGAGGAGAAAATAAATGCTGCCTTCACTTCACTTTAATTCCCATTTATACATAGAACCTGAGGGCTACACAAGGCAAAACAGATCAGATAAGTTAATGAAGAATAGCCATCCACATATATGTGCCATGCCATACCTCCTCCCAGAGACACTGCCTCTTGCTCCTCCTGTCCCGTGAAGACAGTGGACAATACACAGCTTTGTATCATTATCTCTTCATTCATATTTCAGTAGATCAATAAAGACTAAAAGACTCTTTGTTCCCTACAGCTGAACATTGATTTACAGTCACTAGAGTAGGTCTGTCAGTCTCTGTGCACATCTCTGGTTCTACACAAAGGCACTTTTTGTAGATGGTGAAAGATTTTGTTATGCCTCATCAAATGGTGTGAAGATGTTGGAAGTCTCTGTGAAACACAGCACGTTGTTAAGCATGGATTAAAAATAAATATATGGCAAACTTAAAAAATGCATACCTGTTTTCTGGGAATTGAAATTATATTTACATTTCACAGCATGTGTACACTTACTAACTTTTGGGATATACTACACAGATCATCTTTCATCTACAAAAAGACCTGTGGAAACAGTCACAGTTTACTGTAATTATGTGTCTCTTATAGAAGTTTTCTTGGAGCAGATGAGAATTATTAAAGTTATATCCCATAATAAGTCAATGGAAATACTTCCCCTGAGTGGACTGTGGGAAAAATATTCCACTGTTAGTTTTCTAATAAAATAAATAACTGAACATCTGATGTTCTGATTCCCTACTTGAGAATAGAGAATAGACTTCATTCTTACTGGCAATTTACTGGTTACATTTCATAGACTTGTATTTCAATTTCACTCACTAAATGATGACATCTCAAATGTAAATTGCAAATGTGTTTTTTTGTTTATACATATGCTTATTAAGATACAGATTGAAATTAATATCCAGGTTTTAATTAACTGAGCATTACATAAGTTGAATACTCATCCAATTCATGTTTGAAAGATAACAGAAAAGCAGTCCATGCAAAATTAACAAAAGCTTCAATTCTGTTCTCTCCCAACCAACATTTAAAAGAAAAGGGAGAGATTGAAATATTATTTGGATAGTCTTGATTGATATCTATTGTGTATTTTCACAGGCATCTGAAGAGTTTTGAAAATTAAAAGCCATTAAGACTATTACTTGTAAGTCTGTTGACACACTCAAAAGCCAGATATTTTATAAAAGAATTTTCTGCGTATGGTTGCATCACAGCAAGCCCTTGAGGACTTCTGCTTTTTCCTTTCTGGCAGCACTGTACATATATTTTGCAATATCTGCATATTAAAGCACAATTTCAAGAGAAGCAGGTCTTTTTTTATGCAACCGCAGTAGACCATGGGTTTTTCCTATTAGACCATAAACTTTATGTCCAGATGTATGCTCAAGCTACAGCATTATGGAAGTGGCTAACATACACTGGCCAAAAGATACAGCACACGGAAGAGCAGAGATGCTTGGAGAGAAGTATTCCACGTGAAATCTCTTAGATCTCTCACTCTGTCTGCATAGGAATCAGAGTTAGCAAACCTTATTTCTGGAATTCAAATACTGTATATCGGAAATTTTTTTCCACAAAGAAAAAAAAGTCACAGTTATATATGACTTCATAATATGATTGTCAGATATGTACAGAAACAATACAGAACTCCTTAAGCTGGCATGGTTACCCTGCAAAGGAATCAAATACATAATAAACAGCTGTATAAAATGCACTGGCTTGGTACCTCTGGAAAAGCACCTCTGTCGCTGCACATATCTGCACATACTCATGCTATTTTTCTAATTGTTCAAATCTAAGATCATGCAAAGCAATATCATTAATATTCTTACAATAAACGTAAGAATTTTTGTAGAGGAAAAGTACCAAATGTAAATGCTCGCTTTTGAATGACACTGAGAAGCAACGTTATAAAAATTTTGAAACTAGTTTGAATGTTCTCTGGCTACCCTCCCATGGCTGAACACAAGAGTGGGAGCAGAGATATGACAAATTTTGGATTTTACTATTCACTTAATTATCCTAATGCCTGTCTAGGAGGTATTGACTCCCTTACTGGTGAAAAAATAAATTGCACTTCATCAGGAACTAAAACTCAAATAGCACATCAAACAAGGCTGTTGAAATTTTCCAGTCTGATTTCTGGAAACATCCAGTGTTACATCTAATTTTTGGTGATTGAGGCCGAACTCCATGGAACACAATACATCAAATGCTTGATTGGTGGGAATTAGCACAAGTCTACAGATGTCAAAGGAGCAGTATCATGGTAGTGTCGCTTTACCTCCCCCGAGTTCCTGAGCCTTTAACTTACAGTATGTAATCAAATGGAAAAAAAAAAGTTGCTAAATATCTGCTTCCAAAATGCAAATTCTAATAAAAAAAATACTACCCATTGATGCACTATGACTTTCTAAAGTTCATGTGAGTGCAAAAAATTGGCCTACTATTCATTTTTCATTGGAATATTTTCAACTTAAGACAGAAACATTCACATTTCTATAGCAATCCTTTCAATTTCATGCCTTAGTAGATGAAAAAGACCACATCCCAAGTATTCAGCTGGTTCACCAACTATACAACAGTTCAGTCTGTACAGAATAACTACTAAGGATTCCAGTTCTCTTAATTTAACCATGCCAAAGTAACTTACAAGCCTTCAAGAATATCTAACAAATAATTATTCAACAGGGTGAATAGAAGGGTCCAAGGAAAGTGCTAAGGTGTTTTCTAAGAATAACACAGCTATTTGAAGAAACAAAACAGCCTGATGGTTTCATTAATTTAAACAGTTCATTAGCTTTTCCATAGAAAAAAAAAAAAAATCCACTATCATTAAGAATGTAAAGAACATTTTTAAGGGTGAGACACAACTGCAGCCACACTGTTAGCAAACAGCTGAAACCTCTAGTTAGGGCTTTCTCAATTTTTCCCATTTGCGTTTCAAATATGCATATATGCCAACAGTAATTATTTTCAGCAACATATGGTGTCTCCTGTGTGCCTGATATAACACAAAAAACCCATCTCATTCTTAGTCAATGTTGATTCATTTCCTCTCAGTTTGCATAGTTGAATGAAACGTTAGTTCCACACGTAACGAGAATTGTTCCAAACCTCTAGACAAACATATTGCCTTAAGTACAAAGTAACGGAGAATCTTTAACAAGGTATTTCAGAGTGTATTGCCCATGAAACTACTCTGCTTCTTAAATCTGCTCATTTACCGGATACACAGGCATCATATATTTCATTGTTTGTGTTCTTTGTTCATCACACAGGTATTGAGCTTTAATAGGCCAAACTGATTCTGAGCTTGTAAGGGCAGTCCCATGGATTAGACCACAACTGTACAAGCATAGGCTCCCTTAGGATGCAAGAGTGTAGAGAAGCACAGGGCTGCTTCTCTACAACTCCGTTCACTTTTCCAAGTCTGGAAAATCATAGGCTGACAATGAGTTAGAAAAGAATTAGAACAGTAAATCCAAGGTCCAGATCAAAGACAGGGATATAATTGATGTTGCAGCATATATTGTTTCTTGGGTTAGCAACATGCATAAAAAAATATTTTTAGAGCAAATAAAAACTCTAAAATTTGATACATTCATACACAGAATATTAGTATCATGTGTGACGTTTCATTAAAATCTGTTCTACTACTAACACCCCACAGAGTTGATGCAAATGATTTACAAGTAAATTTTTTTTTAACTTAATGTTTTCAAATACCTACTGAAGCCGGTCTCCATTGACATTTACTTGTAGACAAGTTTTAAATGAATAAAACTTGTAATATTGGCAAACTGTACTACCAAGACATCTTAGTAATGTCTAAAGTGAATTAGACATGTACTTCCCATTCTTGTTAATACTAGCAAATCATGCATTGTGCTGAAAACAACTGCCATATAGCAGATATTTTTATTTGTATCAAACATTATTGCCGCTCAAACTACTGTCTCAACCCTAACGTATTTTTCTGTTAGTTGAATATATTAAATATGTGGTCAACCCTTACATAATGTGAAGTGTATGAGTTAACTAAAAAAAAAAAAATCAGGCATGAAAATGGTGCCTAGTTCACTAAAGACAGCAGCAAAAAATCCCATCAACTTTTGCAGGTTCAGGATATTGTCCCATAAGATGATGCAATGCTGATATAGCTTTATTTGCACTTTCTCTCCTAGTTGGGCATGTGTAAAAAGAGTAAGAAATATTTTACTGAGTGCATAATCTCCACAGCAGAAATTAATGTTACTAGCAGTAGCTGCAGAATTGATTTTTTTTTTTTAGCCAGTGGTACATCAAGAGGGATTCTGTAGTGCTTAGAACAAATGGGATTAATTTTTTTCCTAAAATTAGAACCACAGCTGTATTTTGAAACACGTAAAAGGCAATTATTATGCTGTTTAATAGATTTCATGTTGATTGTGTTACCGTTTTCAGACACCTTTGTTTCTTGATATTAAAAAAAAAAAAAAATCAGAACATTCAAGAAACATCAAGTGTTAAATTGACAATTTATGTTTTTTTAAGGCCAATAACCATGTGCTGGTGGTGTGGGTTTTTTTCCTTTATGGTTCATCTTGCATAAAATCCAATCTTACTCCATTTTCTTAAGTGCCCAAAAAGCAATATCCTAGTAAGAACATTGTTGAAAATAGTAATTGAGTGAATCAGCTAAGAATCCTAGCCCTTTGCTTGTCTAGCAAATACATGGCATTACAGAATAATTGTCTTCACTTTGCAGTTACACCAAGAGCAATATTTTACAGATAAAGGCAAAAATACAGGGTGTAAAAAACACCTTTATTTTTCAGCATTACTTGGACAAGAATTGAAACTATGCTCTGCAAGTTTTTAACAATTTTGCCCCCAATTTTGTACATTTACTATTGGGCAATTTCAAATCAAATCAGGCTGAAAGTTTGTACCTGGGCTATCAGTTCAAAACTGATGGGATTTTTGTTACAAAAGGTTTTCAATTACTTGTCTTTCTGAATTTATAAGGAGAAAACACTCCTCCATTTTGGGAGCAGATTTAGATGCACGTTGCCAACTATAGTACCGTGAGTTTAATTTTTTATATATATATTTTATTTTGAAAGTACAAAGAATTTTTAGATAATAAATTGACTAACATTAGGTTAGGACGCATTCAAACAACCAATAACAAAGGATATTTAAATACAAACATTAGCAATTTAGTATAGAATATTTCACAGCTAAATATTTGATCAAGCACTCAAAAAAATTAGCAACATGCTGAAACCTTTTGACTGCATAATGAATCTTGATGAGTGAAGCAATGGTTTCCATTTATTTTATTGGTTTGAATTAAAATAGGTTGAACAGATCGTATTTCTGTATTTAATCTGCTGTAGCTATTCACAAAGCAGACATCCCAGTAAAACCAAGACAAAATTGGATTCTGACTCATCCATTCCTCCTTAAAGTTCATAAGGCAATGGTATTGTGGTGGCTGCCAAGACAGCAACCTGTTCTCAAGGGTGGGCTGCATGGAGACGATACCCAAGAGTGCCTGTGGGTCTGCTGCCCTGCTGCAGCTGGCAACAAATAATTGTTTCCACTGCATTTTCTAACTGATCAGGTTATCTGACTCTTCTCACTCTGACAACATGGGCTTATCTACATCAATTGCTGTGAGAAGTGACATTGTGTTGCAGATTGACACTGCATTGAGGTTACCTAGCCATACTCTTCATAGACTTCATATACACTGAACTTATTCTGAAAGTATAACATTCAGAGTGATTAGCAGATTCTAGAGTTCAAACAAATACACATACAAGCCTCTGCAACATTGGGGGTCACAGTTTTAAGCTTCCCTCTCCACCTCAATTATGTTCTTAGACCACCTTTATATTATGCTGCTCTATACTGATATTTTACTGGTGAATAAGTGATGATTCTGTATTACGTATGAGGATTACAAAGAGCACTTTTGAGTGCTAAAACAGCGCAAGAGAATGATGCTTGCAGATGTTATGTAAGTATAACAAACATCTCTCAGGTTTTCATTTAGATCTTCTGGATATTTTGTTAATTACTGCTGAGAACTAGCCCTTATCAAATTTCAGGTTAACATATGCTTCTGTCTGCTTATACATAACAAAGTCTCTATAAGTACATTTTCACATCTACCTCCCATTGCTTGCAATTGAAGGTTAGATTTCAAAATTCTCTTGGGGATTTCGTTCCCTCTGCCACCACTCTTCACCTGTAAAATGGGAACAGCATAATTTCCATCTCCACCTTTCTGTAAAACTTAAACTCTTTCTGCCTGTCTGAAATGATGTGAATTTACAGAGTTTTACCGGACAGGCCTCTTCATTTTGAGAACATAAATACTGCATCTTCAACATTTCTTCAGGAAGCATCACCTCTGTCATTGATTTCAGTATGCTGTCAACTGTATGCTGATTACACTTGTTACAATATTTTGGCAAAGACAATAATAAAGTTTATCATTTAGAGGAGATACTCCTCTGAAAAAAGTTTTTAGTGAATAATGCTAAAATGCACCCAACCATTCTCTTGAATTCAGGCAATAAAGAAGAAATTTGTATAAAACACTAAGCGTTTCATTAGGTCTTCAGTGTATTTTGCCTGCTTCTTTAACCAATAAATTATGAAGACATGGGGCCAAACTATTCAATTTATTTAAACTTGAGATCCTTTTGATTCAAAGATATTTGATTTTCTATAGTTATATATCATTCATCCAGTTTATATGTAGTCTATATTCTATCTATCTTCTTACTGAAGTGCCATTTTGTTACTGTGGGTTAGAAATAATGCTGCAATAATGTTATGGCAACAGACACATACTGAACACTAATGGATTTGTTTTCATTGCTTTTGGATATCTCTACATGATCTGACAGCTTTAGTCTGAATTCATTTGAAGAACAAGAGTCAGTTCTACTACCAAGAACACAAATTTATTTCTAATGAGGTGTTTAATCAAAATATATTTGATATGATAGCTGAGGAAAGTAATACTGAATATAATGCAAGCACAGGGTCAAACAATGGGCCAGAAAATAACCTTGTTTTTCATCCTGAAATGTTTATGAAGCAATTGTTTCAAACCATGAAAAAACATCCCTAACTTGTAATCCTGACCATGGGACTTCAAAATAGCATTTAGATAAACCACAAACTAAATGATACCACAAGTAAACTGAAATACCTGCCAGGATGTATTGCACACCCAAACAATTTTGAACCTAAAGATTAAAAGTTGCAGTAAGAACTTCAGAACTGCAGAAGCAACATGGATAAATTCCAAGATGTTAGAGCTGTGTTTGTTCTCTTAGGAAAATATTTTGTGAGTTAGTATTATACTGGCACTATGTTCTGCTTATTTAGCTCCAAGGACCAAGAGTTCTCCATAACAGAGAAAGATTGTCACAGCATAACATAACAATGCTTTCCCTTTGTGATGAAGTGGCCTGACAGCAGAGAAAAAGGCCTGTACCAGACCTGCGTGCAGACCAGCTAGTAGGAGGCAGTTGGCAGAAGCTAGAGCCAGGATGAGATGCCTTGGAGTTGTCAGCTGTGCTACTACTTACATATTTCCCTTGCAGGCAAGGATAAGAATCGGCAGATAAGTAGTGAGAGGGCACGATGCTATAGTCTACCTCCTCTCTTTTTTAATACTGTTCAAGCTGAAAGGAGGAAAGTATGAAGGAAACACAAAACTTCCATTACAATCTACAGAGTATATTTAAGTTCACCCTTACTGCACAGTGAAAGTAAAGGAGCAGGTTGCTATGTGATTTTTACAAAGGCAGATCTCAGCCAAGAAAGTGAGAATAATAATGATGAGAAACTCCTAATTCTGCACTCAGTTAAGTAGGCAACACCATATCTACACATATGCTAAAAGAAATTATTGATTTTAAAACATTGGCAGGGCCTCTTTGGCTTTTTAGATTCCTCCCAGCATAACAGCTAGAGATATAAGTAGGTGTAAAGAATCAGATTCTGTATGTTCTCCAGATACTGACTGCTTGCAACTACCTTTAACTTCAGCAAAATTTGACTGTTATCAATACTTCTCAATGGAATGTAGTAATATGGCACTAAAATATGATTTTAAATCCTCTACAGTTTGCCCCCAAATTTCTTTATTTAGGGTCCCTTATACAACAATTCATATAGCTAATCAAATAATGCTGAGTTCTACTTATTAAATGGTATAAAAATATTATATTA
>NW_009220533.1:23647-24149 GCF_000690835.1 Fulmarus glacialis | reverse complement strand
CCACCCTGGCTTTCCCCAGAGAAAGGGGCTCCTTGCCAGGCTGCCGTCCCCCGGCCGTTCCTGGGGCAGCCGTCACCGCTCAGGGCTGTGATGCTCTGGGTTTGCTTGTTTCTAACTTGCACTCCGGTAGAGAAGCCCGTCGAGCCTCCTGCCATGGCGACTCGCCCTGAGCTCGGCAGCCTGTGCTGCCATTCCCCCATGGGAAAAATAAATTCCCACTGGTTTGGGTTGGGAGTTCGGCTCACTGACATCCCACCCAGACCTGGCGTTGCATGGGGTTTGGATCACCTGGGAATATCAGGGGCGTGAGCGGCATCCGAGTCATGTAGCCTCTCTCTTCTCTTCTGTGAAGCTTCTGTTTTCTGCGTGAGCCTTGACCCCAAGACCAATGCGCTGGCGGTGACGGGCGGGGAGGACGACAAGGCCTTTGTGTGGCGTGTGAGCGATGGAGAGCTCCTGTTCGAATGCTCAGGTGAGGTGCTCGAGGCTGTCCGAGTGAGCG
>NW_009220533.1:23120-23554 GCF_000690835.1 Fulmarus glacialis | reverse complement strand
GTCTCTGTCCCCCGATGTCTCTAGGACACAAGGACTCGGTCACCTGTGCCGGCTTCAGTCACGACTCCGTGTTTGTGGCCACGGGTGACATGTCTGGGCTTATCAAAGTGTGGCGGGTGGATGCCAAGGAAGAAGTGTGGTCCTTCGAGGTGGGAGACTTGGAGGTGAGCGGCGGGATCCCTGGTGCCGTAGGGAGCTCGTGGGCTGGCAGCCGGGACTCAGCTGTGTGGCAGGGGGGACGCCACCCCCGTGACACTGCCTGTCCCTCTCTCTGCCCAGTGGATGGAGTGGCACCCTCAAGCCCACGTCCTTCTGGCGGGCACGGCTGATGGCAACTCCTGGATGTGGAAGATCCCCAGCGGAGACTGCAAGACCTTCCAGGGCCCTGCGTGTCCAGCCACATGTGGCAGGATCCTGCCTGACGGTGAGGCACC
>NW_009220533.1:0-23087 GCF_000690835.1 Fulmarus glacialis | reverse complement strand
GCCACAGATCTTCCGGCCCCTATCGCCCCTCCTGCTTCTGCCAGTCTGTGCTGAGCAGGAGGTGGAGGGACGAGGGGAGCTCTGGCTCTATCCGCTGGCTCTGCCTCACCCAGGGAAGCGAGCGGTGGTGGGGTACGAGGACGGGACCATGCGCATCTGGGACCTGAAGCAGGGAACCTCGCTGCATGTCCTGAAAGGTAGGGAAGAGGTTAATCACCTGGGGTCCTCCCTAATTGGGGAATGGCCCCTTCCAGTGGGCTCTGACCTCTGCCCGGGTGGAGAGGTGGCACCCTCCAAGGCCAGGGGCTGCCAGAGGGAGCCTGGCGCTGGGTTTCCCTGTCCTCACAGGTGGCTGCTCCTTCCCATTGGGGTGCTGGCAGAGCCGGGCAAGGTGGAGGGTGGGTTTCGAGGCCCACCAGGTCTCCATGGGGAGGACAGGTGGAGATCATGCCTCTCCTGCTCGCCCTCCAGGCCAGGACGGCCACCAGGATCCCTTGACGTGTGTGGCCAGTAACCAGGACGGCAGTTTGATCATGACGGGCTCTGTGGACTGTCACGCCAAGCTGGTCAACTCCGCCACGGGCAAGGTGGGTCCGTGTGGGTGAGGGCAGAGCCAGGAGCCCTGGGGGACCGGCCTCCCAAGCCCCTGTCCTGGGCCAGGCAGGTGTCTCTGGGTGGTTCAGGGCTCTGCTGGCCCCGAGGTGTGGCCAGTAACCAGGACGGCAGTTTGATCATGACGGGCTCTGTGGACTGTCACGCCAAGCTGGTCAACTCCGCCACGGGCAAGGTGGGTCCGTGTGGGTGAGGGCAGAGCCAGGAGCCCTGGGGGACCGGCCTCCCAAGCCCCTGTCCTGGGCCAGGCAGGTGTCTCTGGGTGGTTCAGGGCTCTGCTGGCCCCGAGCAGCCAGTGGTGGCCACCGGGAGCCAGGCCGAGGGCGCCCTTACCGGCAGCCAGCAGGAGGCGCCCTTGGCCAACACAGCTGCTTCCTACCAGCTACTGGTGGGACCTGTAGCTGGGTGGTCCCGCTGGGCTCATAGAAGGAAGTTCCCCCCTTGTTTGCTCCGAGGAGCTGAGGTTTTGGGGTCGGGCCTTGGTTTCCAGGGAGTGTAGACTCGATCCCGGGTAAGGAAGGGGATCTCTGTGCAACTGGGGGTCCCCTTCCTCTCCCCTTGGGGACTAGTCAGCCTCCCTCCACCCAGGTGGTGTGCGTATTCAAGATGGAGAGCATGGCCCCCAAGGCCCCCACCAGCGAGGGCGAGGAGGCAGAGTCCAACTCGGTGGAGTCGCTGGGCTTCTGTAACGTGTGAGTGTGGGTACAGCACCTCTTCAGTGCTAGATCTTACAGGGGTTGTTCCAAACAGATCCACTTCCATCCCTCATGCTTGTTCTGCTGTGTTTCTCTCACCTCCATCCTCCCCAGCTGGCTGTGGAGATCCTGGGTCACTTGGGTGTGACACAGAGGACAAGGCACACCAGCTGCTCAGTCCTCCCCCGACCTGTTGGGTTTGTGGGTTAGCCTGATGGACCACTGTTTGGCCAGGATACCCTCCAGACACGGCTGCTGGGGATCTTTCCTACCAGGACATTGTCTTCTCCGTTGTGAACCTTGGGCTGGTTGCTGTCTCTTGCTGTCCCTTGTCGTCCCATTGGGTTTCCTGATCAGGGTGTTTTATGGCTCCAGCCATCGGGTTGTCCCTCATCTTCTCGATACGCTGTAGCCCTCAGCATAGGGTTTGCTTTCAACCTTGATCCTTCACACGCTTCCATCCCTGCTTCCCCCAGGCCCACGTAATGCCTGTTCTCCCCTCTGCAGGATGCCACTGGCCGCTGTGGGCTACCTGGACGGCACACTGGCTATCTATGACCTGTCCACACAGAGCTTGAGGCATAAGTGCCAACATGAGGTACTACCCTACCACCTCTTCCTAGGCCGGGGGGGGCCTTTGGGCCCATGCGAGACCTCCCTTGGAGCCCAGAGGCTTTCCTGAGGCCAGTTCCCAGTCTGTGCTTCTCCCTCAGCCCCTTGGGCTTCCCCAAAGGCAGCCGCAGTCCCTGCACAGAGGATGTGCCCCATAGCTTGGCCCTGGGGGCTGGCTCTTCTGTCGGTGGGGATGGCAGACAATGCTGGGGGGGGAGGCATGTGGGGGGAGCTGAGACTTGCTGGGGGTCCCCACTGCTCACCCTGCGGCCTCCCTCTGCCCCAGTCAGGGATCGTGCAGTTGCTGTGGGAGGAGAGCTCGGCCGTGGTGTACACCTGCAGCCTGGATGGGGCCGTGCGGCTCTGGGACGCCCGCTCGGGGAAGATGATCAGCGAGTACCGGGGGCACTCGGCTGAAATCCTCGACTTTGCTGTCAACAAGTGAGCGGGGAACCCCTAGACCTCTTCCCTGACAGGTGGAGGGACCAGGGGTGGCAGGGGCCTCCAGCCTCAGGAACTCAAATCAGGAGCTGTCTCTCCTTTGGGTGCCCCTGCGGTCTGGTCCCAAGGAGGGGGACAGACCCAGGTCCATGCTGAGACTTGAGGGTCTCAAGGGGGAGTGGGGCAGATCAGAGCTGGGCCAGGGGTGTTGGTGACTGACACCCAAAGCCCCCAGCCCCATCTCTGAGCCCTGTCTCCCCCCAGGGACGCCTCCATTGTGGTGACGACCTCTGGTGACCACCAAGCCAAAGTGTTCTGTGTCCAGCGCCCCGATCGCTAGGAACTGTGCTGAGGGATGGTGTCCTGGCTCTGCCAGGTGGCTCGTGTACAGAGGGATGAGGGAGATGGGTTTCACCACCCTTCTCCAGTGTGTGCTTTGTAATTTTCCAGCCTGCCCCACTTTGCCCTCACCATCTGGGGGTCAAGCCTGGGGTTTTGTATGAAAATGTCTTTTAATTATATAAATTATTTCACTTAACTGGATGCCATCCATTCTGCTTGTTGGGGGAGAAGAGGATCCGGGGAGCTGTGCTCCCTCCCTCCCTCAAGGATCTCCCCGGCATCCAACCATGGCCTGAGGATCAATGGCAGACGGTTTTATGTTGGGCTGGGTTGGGGCAGAGACCCCCATCCTAGCTCTCCCAGTTAGGGGGAATGAGGGGGTCAGGTAGGAGGGAAGGGTACAGATTGCTAGCTGAGGGTAGGAGACTCCTGCTCTGTGCAGCCCAGGAGCTCCCTAACACAACAGGCTACTCACTCCTAGACCCCCACTTCAGCCCCCAAGACAGAGATCACCAGAAGTAATTTGCTTCAAGATACAGTAATTATCCCCCTTGCGCCTGTGACTCCAAACACCCCTTCCAGGGCAAGGCTACATGCATTGACAAGCCAAAGGTCCACAGCCCCTTAAGATAGAAAGATCTTTATTAATGAACCCCAGCAGTATTTCTTCAGATACAGGAGTTTTGAACTCAAATACTCAGAAGAAAACAAGTTAATATTGCATTATTCTCATAAGAAATACTGCAACTTATTTCCGGTAACATATTGCAAAGCAAAACAGCTTGAAAAGAAAAAAAAAAAATTAAAAAAGAAAAGAAATTAAGTCAATCAAACTGGAATTAAGGTTTTGTTTCTTGGAACGATCGAGTCCTCGCAAGCACAGCTCGTTTCTGCAGATTACTCCCCAAACTGTCGTACAAACAGACCCCGATTGCTTGAATTCCTTATGAGCCCACAGAGGTGCAACATTAAAAGCTACGATTATCGGGTAGCAAGTGCCCCAACCTTCGCCCTCCACGGCAGCCTCAGTGACCCTGGCATTAACGGGTTGCGAACGTCTTCCCCCTGAAAGGACGCAGAGAATGGTCAGCACAGCACCCGGCGCTGTTCTGGGGTGCCTAAGGGGCTTTTGGTGGGGGCACATGCTTGCACCGAGCTCTCAAAGCCAGGCAGGCACCGCTGGTTCAGAGCTCGCAGGCGTTTGTGGCTGCAGAACCAGGTCACGGGGCTGTGGGGAGGGATTGGCTTTTGCAGAGGGGACAACCCTGCTGCCCTGGAGCAGAACATAAAGGGGACATGCCAGGACGCACAGAGAAAGCACACCAAGGGGTTCTGGGATCAGCAGAGGGTAAAGGACCTCAGGGAAACATGTTCACGCAACTGCTCTCCTCCGTCCACTTCGCTCTGGGCTGCTTTATTCACAAGAAGGAGCCAGCCAGCCAGCGCGGTGGCCCAGGAGTGCTCCTGGCCCCAGCCATCTGCTGGCCAAGGGCAGCCTGGGGCTCGAGGAGCTGCAGATGCACCAGGCAGCAGGAACCTGCTCCAGCACCCACAAACCTCCAGGAAGGACCTGGCCACTCTCCCCTGTGAGCTGGAGCTGGCCCCAGAGCCTATCAGCCAGCTTTAATACAACAGGGGAAAAGCCCCATGAATGTCACTACGGGCTCGGGGGGGACAATGGAGACACCAGGGCTCGCAGAGCCGTGTACGAGCCGCCTTTTGCAAAGGATGTGCCGGCACAGGGTTTGCCACAGATGCAGCTCCTACAAAGGACATGTGAGGCAGTAAGCGAGTGCGGTGGAGGGAGCACAGGGGTCCTGAGAGGCCAACACACCCTGATCCAGTCTTTCACCTCAAGGTACCCAGGCAAGCACCTCACTGTGAAACACCCCCTTTCTCTCTCAGATGGGGTCCCAGCACATCGGGCCCTTGTCTGGTGACCCCCACAGCACCCTGGACCTCCCTGGACCGCAGTATGTCAAGCTAAGAAGGAGCGAGCACGTGGCTGGCTGATAAGCCCAGAGAGCCGGGCCCCACTTTGCTACTCACGTGATTGTTTTCATTTCTTTCTTCTCTGCGTCTGGACGGGCACGGTTCAGAACCTTGAGGAAATCCGATGTTTTCGCCCTCATACGCGTGTGAATATAGGCCTGTGTTTCATTAGGACAAAATGGGGACATGTCAGGATCCTGCCTTCATAGCTGAGATTTCAGGACACGGGTGAGGAGCTGTCTTTCTGCTCCTTGTTGGTAAAGCACCTAGCTCTGCACAGCCATGGTGCTATGAGGGGAGTTCAGGAGGCAACAGTGAAAATTGCTGCAGGAGCTCTGGTCAAAGCCAGGTCTCTCTGAACAATTGCCCTCATTTCTGTTTCCAGAAAGAAAGGAAACCAGATACAAAAGGGAAAAAATCCTACTTCGCTGCTAGGATGGGAGGCAAACAGGCATTACCTGCACCAAAGAGCAGGGAGAAGGTGATGATGCATTACTTGCCACCCCTGCGTGACAGGGGAGGGCAATGCCAGATCCTAGCGAGTTCTCAAGAGGCACCCCTGCCCTATGCTCCTCCCCTGCAGCACCCAGATTAGACGGCCGAAGCTACCCTGTATCCCCCAGCCCCGTCCCCTCAGTACCTTCGAGCACTTGATGTGATAGTGCAGGTAGTCCCGGAATGTGTGGATCAGGTTTATGGTGTTGTCTCTGGCAGCAGCGTTGGTGTGACGGGGGAACAGCACTGGAAGAAGAGGGCGACACAAACCGTTAGTGCCTCCCGAGGCTACCAAAGGGCTTCAGGTTCCTCCAGGGCTGGAGGCTTCAGGGTGTGCTGCTCCGAATGCCTACTTTGCTCTCTACAAAGAGCGCTTTACTGTGACACATACCAAGATTAAGCAGCACTTGTGATTTTAAACACAGGGCTTAGCAGCACTTTTCCACGTCTCCCACAGCAGCCTGGGCACAGCTGTGCACTCTGGAGGACGCAGGCAAAGCCAAGTGCCCAGAGATGATGGCACTGCAGGGAACTGCATGATGCTACTTCAGCGCTTGGGAGAACCAAACGGAAGAGAGAGCTGGGAGGCAGACAAGGGCCTGATTTCAAGATCCAGTCTGCCCTTGGATCTTGAAATCGGTTGTGGATCCCTGCATGGCAGTTTGCCGGCCCCATGACAGAGCCAGACTTGGTTACTGCAGGGGCCTCGTGGCTCGCTCCTTCCACAGGCTGGTGCTGTGCTAAGCATCCCAAATCCAAGGGCTGAAAGACCTTTTTGTCTGAATGATGATCTCACTTGGGACTGTCAGATCAGATAACAGGGAAATTGCGTCTCAACAAGAATGAAGTCTTGCTCACCGTCCCAGACCTGCCATTAGACAGCCCTCCCATAGCTGACGAGCTGCCCTAACCTCAAGGCATCATTCCCAGCATGGGAGGAGGGCAGTGCTGACTTCACCTTTCCCTGCTGAATGCCGGCCCGAGAGACCCTAATGGCACATCCAGCCATGACCCCCAATTTCTCTGGAAGAGACCTTTCCCTTTGAACAGGGCAGGGTTTGGACTCCTCAGCTCAGCCCTCAGCATTGCTGTCCAGGAGGAAGCGATGACTCTGCAGACCAGCACCTTTGCAGGCAGGGGAAAGTGGCTCATCAGAGATGGAAGTGTTTGGCAGAGCAAAGAGGCAGAGGTGGAGAAGCAGAACTCGCTGCCCTGCTACTGCTCTCTGATTGCCTCTGCTGATCAAGCACTGCATGGTGCCTGCAGCTGGACAAGCTACAAATACACTGATGTGAAACCTCCCACAAGAAACCTTCAGTTTCCACAACACCACAGCAAAGCCACCCTTCCCTCGCTCCCAAATGCTAAACTTATTTTGTAGGCAGACACTAAATGGCTCACTGTCCACTTCCATGCCTTCTTGCCCACAGCAGAGCTGAGGTGACCTGATACAGCAAAGGGACACACCGAAGGGGGCAGACAACGCAGAATGCAACTCCAGAATCCCTTCAGCCCCCAGTGACCCACTTGAACACTCAGGGAAGACGAATTCCTTTTTGTTTTTCATGCAGCAGCAGGAACCTCTCTCCTCCCCGAGTGTCCCCAGGCCTCAGAGCTGCCTGCTTACCAAAGGTGATGTAGCCGATATTGTCGCCAACGGCTGCGTCTGTGTCTTTCAGCTCCAAGGGCGGCTCCCTGTGGCTGAAGAGCACCTGTGGGGCTGTGTGACTGGCCCGACGACCCTCCTTGAACTCCTGAACAAGACAAAGTGAAAGTGAGTCCCACTGTGACACTCCAGCAACACACTGGGAAGGCAAATGGGGTTTCCCCATTTCCACAGGGCAACTGAGCAGGAGGTTTCCCAGCTTTCCCTGAATGAGCCGAGTCCATCAGGCCAAACCGCTGGAAAACAATCCTTTTTCCCAGCAAAACCAGACCAAAATGCATGGCTGTCCCGGGTTTACACGTGGCCCTAGAGCAGCCCCTCTGGGGTGTGCTTTCAGAGTCACACTTGCTGCCATGGGTGTTTTGTGGAAGAGACACCTCAGTCTGAGCACATGGGACAGCACAGCTCCTGCCAGAAAGTCAATACCACCAATGCTTTCAGCAAAAGCAGGCAGCGCCCATCACCCCAGAGGAAAGGAAATTCTCAGAAAGGGCTGTGAGGTCTCCATCACGCCTAGTGTAGAGGCTCTGCGGTTTGAGAAAGCATCTCCCACCAGGAGTCTTTGCCTAGGCATTAAGAGGCATCTATGGGGTTTGAATCTTGTGTGCAAAGCCTGCTCCTCCTAACACTTTTCTACACCTTGAAACAACACCTCCAGGCAGGGAGATCCCTTCTGCCAGGGAACCTCTCTGAGAGCAGCATGACCCCCACGTCACGTGAAATGAACTGGCTCCACATTTCAGGAATTACAGGACTGTCCCTCCGCGGGGCTGGGAAAGTCTAGACACCATTCTCCTGCCCCAAGGCAGGGCAGCCTCCCCTCTGCCTCACTGACCCCCAGCCCAACCTACACATCATCAGCCATCCTTGGCCTCTCCTCCCTTCTAAGGACAGCTCACGCTGGGAAGGGCAGGAGCATCCTCGCCCCTTTTAGAGAACTGTGTAGTTCACTGGGATTTCCTTAATGAAATGCTTAGCTTGCACTTCCGCCTGCTTATGCCAGAGGGTGAAATGGTTCAAATGGCTTCACTGATTAGTTAATGGTCAGATTTTCTCCATGAGAGCCCAGATGAGCAGCCACCATGCCTGGGCTGCGTTATGCAAGAGCAATAGCTGGAGGGAAGAAGCCAGCGTGACTCAGAGTGGAAATTCTTGTGGCTGGGCAGGAGGAGGGTTGTAAAAACCAGGAACTTGGGACACGGAGACTCTGGGACAGCCGCTGCCTTGAAGCTCTGCCATCTCCCTGGGAGCCTCACAAACCCTGTTTTGTTCACTTCACGCCTCCCTCCCTGTTTTAAAAGCTGAATTCCAGGCTGTGGGATATGTTGGTGGGGAAAAGCTCAAAGCCAGAGCAGATGCCCTGCCCATATCTAAAGAACACAGAGAGCAGAGCTGCAAGATAATACTCCCATCCCTGTTCTAGTGACCCCCAACACAGGTAAACTGGTATCCAGCAAACTGGGCCAGTAAGTTGCTTTCTACGAGCCTGTCAGCAGCATGGCCTGGCACCCCTGAACGGATGGGCTAAAGCTCCTCTAGCCCTGAACACCATGCAGGGCCCTGCTCCATGGCTGTGCCCGTGCAGGAGGCTCCCCAGGTGCTTTAGAAGACACAAGGTGAGCTAGGTGGGCCAGCGACACGGATGAACACATGTACCAGCATGCACTGAGGCTTCGCCAGCTGTAAGCAAATATCTCAATCTCCATAGGCTGCACACAGTCGCTAACAGACATGCAAAATGTTTACTACGGGCCTCTGAATGCTTCCCAGCTAAATGGCAGTTGCAAAGGGTAGCTGAGTCCAGAAGTACTTGGCATTATGACAATTGATTCAAGCTCACAAACTAAGCAAATTCTTAGCTCTGAAAAGTTCAAATTTGACAGCCCATTGCAGCATGTGAGAGCAGCCACACTGAGCTGCTGAGTCTCTCTGCAGCATTTGAACATTAGCAAGGAACAAACTTCGAGGTGAAGAATTCTCAGCACCATCCCAGGCACAGCACAACATCGCCTCACCCCTTCTCCCTCTACGGCCTCCCCACCATGCTCAGCTCCTCGGCTGGCTGGCGATCCCTACACCACAGCTAGCTGCACTACAGGGCCTCAAGGTGGACACTGAAGTATTCACCGTGGTGTTTCTCATCTGTAATACATAATATGTTTGATTGTCCATACGAGCAAGACCATCGATAATAAAGATGCCAATGCAAGAGCCTGGATTAGAAAATACACCGCCTATGCCTATTAACACGGTTCTTCCATCCCAATGCAGCCTGGAGCTCTGCAAAGCATTTACGTGCATTAAACTGCCTGTGAGATCACTTCAGCCTAACGTATGCTTGTTCAGCAATGCTGCTTCAAGCAAGAAGGCATCTGAATTGAGGACCAGACCCTTTCCCCATAATTCAGTTTCCATACCTGCATAAACACCTTTCCGATCACCACGTCATCGTCATCCTTAAATACCGTGCTGAACACAACCGTGACGCGGTCCTTTTTCGCCTCAACATACCTGCAGGTGGGTGAGAGAGGAGAACCCAGCTGTGAACAGAAGCTAAGAAGTACAACTGGATGAGGAAGCAACTGCGTGAGAAGGTCAAGTAGATGCAACAACCATTCAGAGGCCTGGATGCTGAAAATTTCCCCTCCCTCAAGACAGTATTTACAGGGAGCAAAACATTTCTGTTAGGAGCAGCCAGTTCCTCTCCTGCATGCAGCCACAAGCGCTGCCACTAACAGAGACACTTGTGTAACGTCCCTGCAGCCCGAGGGATGAGCATTACCCTCTGCGGATACTTCTGACAGCCTAGGATAGGCCCTTATTACCCTGCCAAAACACGGAGCAGTAGGATTTCCCGACTTTCCACCACAACCTACAGCTGTGAGAAGTGGAGAGTGTACTGACAGCTGTCTGACTCCTGTGCTGCTTGGTTTGAACACTTACATTGTCTCATCGTCCCTGTAGTGGATGACAGCTCTTTTCTCTCCTTCTTTGCCCTCTTCCTGGAATTTGAAATACTTCTCAAAGACCGAAGCAAAGCAGTTGCGCTTCAACATGCCGGCTTGGTGCACAATAGCATCCTTGTCTGCGGGAAGGTTCTCCAGGTCGTAGAGCAAAGAGACATTGTAACCTGGGGAGGGACAGCCACTAACCTTAATAATCTATGCACGGCCTTAATGCAGCCAGAGACATTTCCTGGGAAGAGACATCTACAGTCCCACCTTTGCTTTAAGCCCTCCCAGAAGCCCCAGAAGTGAGTGCTTCCCACTCCAAGCATCGCCAGAAGCCATGCCTGAACTCGGCACGTGGCCATGGCAACGCTCCTGGGGCTCCTTCCTGAGCTCCCAGACACACGTGCTGGCTGAGCTGCTCCCAAGTTTTTGCAGTGAGTAGGAAGAGATGCTGTCACAGGTAACCATGGTTTTCCTGTGTCTCATGAAGCGTCTCTGAGAAGAACAAAGACCCCAACCGTGAGGAACAGAGGCTTCCCGGAGGAGAGCTGCATCAAGAATTACAGCTTGTGCTGTAAGCTACTTCAGCCGTGACATACCTGAGCCACCTTTTAAATTGCCATTCATTTTACAGAGAGATCCAGATATCAAACTCTTGAAGTGCAGCCTTCATTTGAGCATTTCTGAGGCGACTCAAGTCATTTTGGAATTGCATTCACACAGACACACAGATTAAATGTTATAGCAGGGTTACCTGATTCAGGATTTACCAAGTAGTTTCCATAGACTTTCTTCAATACCTAAGAAAGAAATTAAACGTTGACAGCACAAGCTATCAGAGTTGTTTCCTCCCGCGCAGCCCAGGCCATGTTCAGTTTCCATTTAGAAACATAAAATTCAGCATCTGCCTCCCCCAGTCTAACTTAACTTGGACAAATATTAAGTCATCGGCTTCTAGTATTATTGGCTGCTCTTACTGTAGGCAGAGCTCCCTGAACCCCACTGACAGGGCACGTGCTGCAGGACAGGACTCAAAACTGGAACTTTTTAAAGGTCTTGCTAGTCTTGAACTTGTGCGGAGAGGAAAACCCCTTTCTTTGAAGGTATGCCTTGTATCTTCAAAGGATAACTTTCAGCAGAGCTCGACACAACAGATCTGAGGGCTACAACCCTCCCTCCCATTTGAAGGCAGATGCAAAGCATACAAAGGCACTGCAAAGGGTGCCCTGTCCCTCTCCTTGTGGGAAGGCAAGTTCAGAGCAGGGGTCAGGCGCAGTGCGGCGGGGCAGTCGCTCGTCCTGGCTCAGACTATTGCACGGGACAGATGGGGACAGAGAGGAGACTGCCAGGCAGCTTGGATGCCTCCCAGAAGCAGAGCCGCCTACAGCACAGCAAAAACCTTTCAAACATAATCACTGCTGAATTTTACATCAATGGCAATTTTCAACTGAGCCATAGCTCTGTGTCAATGAGGGGGCCGGGAACAGGAGGTATTTCACAGAGAAGAACACAACAATACTGTGGCAGAACTGGCCCTCCTGGGATGACACCCACTACCACGCAGAGAGGATGCATGGGCTCTCTGCATGCCAAAACCTCCTCTCAGCAGAGAGCCTGCCTGCCCGCAGCAGCCCAGGGAGATGCTCTGTCTTAGCAGGAACACCACTTTGTGCTCCTCACAGTGGGGTTTCACCAAAGATGGAGCAGAAACAAGCTCCATCATCTCCAGGGAAGCACAGAAAGCAAGTTTGCTAAATGGCGATTTAAAAATGTAGTTTCTATTTAGTCAGCACTCCCAAGGCAGTCCTGCAGAGATCCCATCTTCCTCTCAAAGCTTGGGAAGTTGCCTGTCGGCTGCCTGCACTCTCAGCACAGCCTGTGGAGCAATGGGCCTGGCACAACAGCCGGGGTCAGAGAGGAACACCGCTCTCCAGCCATCACCGCAGTGGCTGCTGGTGCACCGTGGTGTCAGCCACTCGCCCACCACAGTGGTTCTTTTGGGATCAGGCACCGTGCTGATCCTTGCCAAACATGCTGGGAGGGCTCCACCATTTGGGCTGCTTGACTCTCTTGTTTGCCAGCAGCAGTACCTTCAGTGGGGCAGCTCCTGCCACCCTGTTCCGTAGCGGGCAATGCTGCTCCTAGAAAGCTCTGCATATAGGAACCAGGAAAGCAGGACACTTGGTCATATTTATTCTGATATTGGTAGGTCTTGTAGCAACTTGCAGGAATTCACTTTGGGTTCAAATCCCCTGTTCCTCGCCAGTTTCTCAATAAGCTCATGGAGCAGTTTCCTTGTCTTCCTCCAAGGACAGACACCCAGAGTCAAAAGCCTGCTGAAGAGCCTTGGGTGAACCCCATTTGCTAACATGAGGAGATTTGAAAACTGACTCGGGAACTGAGTCACACTTCCTGCCTCGCCACCCAACCACAGCTCAGAGAGGCTCCTTCTTTCTACCATAAATGGCCCTCCGCAGCCCCGGCCCATTCAACAGGAACTGAACCTGCGACTTCACACAGCAGCAGCGAAAAGGGAACCAGTTTGCAGATCAAGGTCTGCACACACAGCAGGAGCCCATCACTCGCTCTCAAGTGTGGTTAGAGTCAGAAGAGCAACACCATGGGACTCCAGATTTGTCTTGGAGCCTTCCTTCACTCACGGGCTCAGCACATTGGTCAGGGAAACTATTTCTATATGGTCAGGCCTCACACTCATTTGGACTTTCAAAATTAGCGGTGCCTTTTGCCTTTCAGGCTGTAGGGCCATATAAGCTGACCTCTTATTCGTGAGAGAGTGTAAATACACTTTGCCCTTGTCTTGCAGCAAAGTGGGACTCCCGGTTGGCACAGGGCTCCTCCTTTGATTAGCGTGAGATGGGAGCACAGATGTTTCTCTAAGGATTAGATGTTGCAAGGACATTGCTCATGCTAAGACAGCATTTGCAGGTTCAAGGCCCAGAGATGCTCACTCACCTCATCAGCACCGTGTTCCTGGAGTTCCTTGTAGAATTTCAGAGAAATACTGACCATCACTTTTGTCTTGTCTCCATTAGGGTTTGAAATATGGTAAAGGACTCCATCAAAGTCTATGAAGCAAGTGAGAGAAATGTGAGGGAACAGGAACCAGTTCCTATTCCTGAGGAAAGTTTTCCTTACATGTTCTAGGAACTACATAAAGTGACACTGTTCCCCCTGCTCCAGCCCTCACACATACACCAAGAGAGAAACCCATAATTAAGGATTGTAGGGAGACCTGTTATCATTCAAAGGGCTGAAACAGTTTTGACACCTGCCCATCACAGAAAGCTTTAGTCCAGTGTCATTTAGCATCCCTGGCAAATCTGCTTGTGCTCAACGCACAAGGATGCAAACCTGCAGAGACAGCAGCCTTCTGGATAGCTAGCACAGAAAGTGACTGACATGCCCATCGGGCCAGAGCTGCAGCCTGGAGGAGAAAACATCTCTGCCAGCAAAGGCAGCTCAGCCGCTGCCTGCTGAGACAGCTTCCACTTCACTGCTGAACGGGCAGGGAGGGCAGGAGGCAGGGAAAGGCAACCCTGCAGCTACCTAGCAAGCTCTACTACCCCATGGAGCTCTGCAGCTTACACAGATTCTTGATAACAGAAGCAAAAAAAACCCCAGTTGCTGAATGAACACTTGAACTTCCTTGGCACTTCTCATCCTGGAGAGCAAACTTCAGGCGATGAATTCATCTTGCCTGTCAACCCGAGCCAGCTTTCTAACAACCCAAACCAGATGGTGCTAAAGACCTAATAACAAGTAACATCAAGGGCAGGACTGGAGAACAGGCAAGGTAAGAGAGCTATGTAGCACACACGAACCAAATGAAGCGCTGCCACCACTGAACTCACTGCTGTGGGGAAAGTCCCAGGGAAGACGGACGGACAGAGAAAATAGTGGGGTAGCTGACAAAGCCCCAGCTCTGGGGACACTGCAGGGTGCCCACACCGTCTGCCCCTGCGTGGCTCTCCTCCCCCTGCAGTGGTGCTGGTGATTTTGGGCATGACAGGCGTAACTGTGGGCAGGTTGTTCAAGCCAGCCCTTTTTTCAGAGAAGTCAGGAGAGTTGTGGAGCTTACCTGCAAATGTTACTTCTACTGCCTCTGGTTTATTTCTAAAAGGCAAAGAAAACAAAGGAGGTAAATGAGAACTCAAACAGCAGCCTTCAAGCTGTGAAGGAAAGAGGATTAATTTCTAATGCCTTATTTCTCACAAGCAGCTCTACCCGAAAACCCTTCTAACTCCAGCTGTTCAACTAGCAGATAACCTTTGATAAGAAATCTCAGACTTCTCCCCATTCCTATAAGCACCAGTTTTACCCCAGATGGTATAAAATAGGCCTTGAAGCTGGCAGAGATTGTTATTATTTGTAGTTTATTGATAGATTTTGAGAGCACAGGTTTCCAGTTAGAAATGTCTGAGAAACCTACTCAGGACTAAGGAGTTTGTTTTAACAAGCGCGTTCTCCGTATAGAACAGCCACGATACAGGTTTGGGGACAGAGGCTCTTTTGTAAGTTCCTGCGATACCAATTCATGGAAGGGACTTAGAGGCTGAGCGATCCTTCCTGACATGGTGCCCCCTTCACCATCGGCAGCAGCTCTACAAACATGTTGATACAACTCACTCACAGAGAAGACCCCTTCTCCAAATTCAGGGCTAGGAGCAAACCACAGAAGGAAACTTTCCAGATGTGCATTTCATCCTGCCCCCACCACATCCCTTCTGAAATACCCCAACACTATGCCAACTACCTCTGCAGGCAAAACTGTAGATCTGGGTTTACTCTAACACTGCCCAGTGTGGTCTTTGGGATCCCTGATCAGCAACAAGAGCACCTTGCGAGCCACTTCTTACACTGTGGGTATGAAGATTTAACAACATTTTCCAGTTTGTCCACGGTTTGTAGAAGAGCAGGATCCCATGAAAGATCTAATTGCTTCTGCAAAGTGATTTTGTTGGGACTGGCACTACATAACTGCTTTGGCAGCTCTGAGGGGACTGGTATTAATAGGTCATTCTCCAACAGGGAGCAATGCAAAGGTACCTCCACTGCTGAGAGCAGGGGTGGAAAATGAGAAGAGGATAAAAATGCCAGTCTGCTACTGCTGTTTCACAGCATATCTCTGCTTATTTTTCAAAAGTGGACGATATTAAACAGAGTACAGGCTAACGCTGCTGCTAACAGAAATCTAGCCTCTAAAACAGTTCATTCACACCTGTCTGAACCAAAGTACTGAAATAACTCCCCAAACCAAAGCCAGTGTGTCTCAACTGCACTGGCGCTGCCTAGGGACCAACTTCAACCTTTTTGCCAAAACTTGCTCTGTCCACGCACGCGTATGCTGCTGGGTACCGGCTACACCTTGGTACATGCACCAAGAAAGGTGGGGGAACTGATGACTCAATATTTACTTTCCCTCACCATATTCTGGAAATGTTTTAATGGTTTTTTTTTTTCCCCAGCTGTTCTGCAGACAGCCTCATTCCTGGAAGCCAGGAATGACCACAATGTGCTAAAACTCAAGATGGGCAATGCAGGGAGACCAAGGCACTGAACAGCACTGACCCCAGACCATGCACTGGGTCAGCAACATTTTACTCGGGTGGAAAGGGAGGAATTAACCCCGAGCTGGAGATCCTAAGTGGAAATGATGAGGTGTTGCTGCTCCTTGAAAGTTATTAGCTGTGAAAAGCAACAGCCCTTTTTGTCGGGCGGCTGGAGAACCTCCGTCTTTTGTGCTGCATTGCCGAAGATAAAAACCACACACTTGAAAGAAGCAGTGCGAGTGCACCCAAGGCAGGTCCTTTAGTTTAAGAGCTGTGCCAGCTACCTGCGACCTCTCTCACTCTCACCTTCCCCTCCCAGCCGGGCCTGAGACGGAGGCTGTATATTCAACTTGCGCTCTTGGAAAGGGGAGCAATTCCCCAAGCTGCATCCAAGCCACTTCTGCTCACTGAGGACTGCTCAGAGCAGAGATGAAAGAAAATCCCACTGATCCCACTCGGTCAGTCGATGCAGACGTGTTCTTGTTTTAGAGCACCACGCTCAGACTGGGGAATCAGCTTGGATGGCAGTATAAATTTTTATAAAAAAAGAAACCTATGTAGGAAGGTTTAAAGATAGCACAGTCAGGCACACGAGAGCTAGGAATATTAAAGAGGATGCATCCTTAAACCTCTGTTCCATCTTCTCAGAGTTACACTGTTCAAACCCCATTCCCCACGCACACAGAGCTGACACCTCCCAGAGCCCCGGCTCCCAGCAGAGTCTCCGAACACAGCACCTCCCTCCAAGCAATGCAGGGAAGCAGCTGACAGCCAGCGCACTGGAGTGGTTTTGCTGGAAGGAAAGGACAACGATTCCCTGCTCGCTCACCCAGTGCCCCAGGGGATGGCAGGAAGATCACTGGTCGGGTTATTTAAGAAGCCATGCGAGACCACGTACCTAAGTCGGTTAATGGCTCTGCACGAGAGCCTTTGTTCTCCACACAAAAGCTTACAGCTAACGGCCCCATTTTTGAACCTTTCATCGCCCAAGCATGATTGATTTCTTAGAGAAGTTATTTTAACTGATTTCCCAAGTGGCTCGGTTCTTGTACTTGGGGATGGCGAGGAGGGGAGATATTTAAGGGAAAAGCAGGTAACTGGGCAGAACTTTGGGTGCTGAATATTCAACCGCTTCCCAGCACAGCCTCAGTGAAGCGAGCACTCATGTCAGCCGCATACAGAACTCCTCGCAGCCATGCCAGCCCTGTTACTTACTGCAGGGTGGTTTTTCTGCCTCACCTGGCACACACCTAAGTAACCCAGGCCTGGCCCGGCCCAGGGGAGGACAGGGAAAGGTATCAGAAGTGTGGCTGGGAGTGAAGCGAGCTCTCTTAGCCCTTCACAGTTCAGCAGCCTTACAACCCCAAAGTTTAAAGTGCTTCTATTTATTTTTCTGGCTGACCTCACCAAAACTATCCTGGTTATTTAAAACATTTCTACAACAGAAAAATCACCCCTTTTACTACCCGAATTTTGTTCCCCCATCAAGAAGTCCCCAGGCAGAAGAGAGAGGAGATGTCACCTCCAGCCTCCTGTGGCTTCCGGATGAGCGACGGCGCCGCAGGTTGCACACACGTGATCGCTTCCCCTCGACCTTCCACCAACCCCATCTTCCGCGAACAGATATAGCAGCGGGGACATGCCAAACACCCTGTGGAGGCACAGCGATGTCCTCTCTGTGTTTAGCCCTCTCAGCTTGCTCCGCCTTGTGCGGGAGATGCACAGCAGGCCGGGGACTGGGGCTGCGCCGCTGCAGGGTGGGTACCGGTTACCGTCAGGTTACTGGCATGACCCTGTAGAGCTCTGCCTGGTCTAGTGTGCCCCGATATCCCCTGCCTCCACGATGAGACCCATCCACACCCATGTCGAGAATCGGCAGTTTAGCAGCTCGGCGCAGAGTGACTGTAAATCCCAGCCATCCTTTTTGCGTTTTACTTCGAAGCAGGGCTCTGGGCAGCCGGAGCTCGTTTGGGGTTCACTTCCACCCCTGATTCAAGTCTCCAAGAACCAGACTAAGCCTGGCTACGCTCGGAGGATTTCAGACAGTACAGCCCATCCATTCCTGAGGCAGAGAGCTGCTGGGACCCCTGCAAGCTCCTTACCACCAACGCTACCTGAACCATAGCCTCCCCCAGCGACCTTCCCTGTTTGCTACCCTCTGCTCCAAATGGACAATAAACCCAGCTCATACTGGTAATAACTCTCTGCACTAAACACCGAATCCAGACCAGACCTTTCTGCAAAACCCTGCCTGAACTCAGATGCTAAAATGGCAGCTGTTCCAAGCAGTGGCAGCAGTCTATTTTCTGATAACACTTACCAGGTTTGAAGTCAAATCCACACCAAATCCCATCTGCCCTCTGCCTGTAACAATAAAAGGCCCTGACAGGTTTTACGTCTTCTTGCCCGCATTCCTCCTATTCATCTCCAAATGGCTCCTACGCTCCGTCTAGCTAATACAGAGCCAGGTCCAAATCAGATTTTTCACCCCGGCAGAACATCCACGAAGAGCCACAGTGCCTGTGGAGAGATGCCAGCAAGCACTTAAGAGCAACAGCAAATCTTTTTTTCTGACAGCATTTCCTCAATTTTGACTCGGACAACTTCCAAACTTCCCCGCTTCATTCTGAGGCCATGGAGGCTTTTAGCCATATGTTACAACAAATTTAAGAACAGAAGAACGAAGACTGTAGTTATACAGAGCCCTCATCTTCTGTATTAAACAGACCTAAATGCAAACTTGGCTGACAACCGTATTGAAGCATCTCCCACGTCACAATTAAGGCCTGTACCCAATAAAGGAGGATGGCAATTATTTTAAAAGCTGCAGGCATGCAGATACTTTAATCTCTTGCCCCAGAGGAGAGGGAAAAAAAAAAGAAAGCAGGTATTTCAAAGCTTAAAGCTCTGAGCAGAGCTTTCAGATCACCAGAGTCAACACACAGTTTGGAGAGAGCGAGTTAGATTCAGTGACAGACTGCAGGCTCTCGCTACAGAAAGGTCACCCCAATAAAAAAATTATGAGCAATGTCTAAAATTATCTGAACAGTTCCTCCACTCCTGGGCCCCGCTAAGCTAACAAAAGCTACTCTGCGTAAGCTGCAGGAGTGTATGAAATCAAAGAGCTCCCTTAGCTCTGGCAGCACACCCACCACGAACTCGAGCAGGAGTGCTCCATCAGGGCAATGCTGAGCGGTGTACGGCAGCCCCAACGCGTGCCGGCTTTCCCCTCTCGGTTAGGTGACCCCTCTGAGCTTCTCCCTGGCAGTGGGCAGGGCATCCCGGAGGCGGCCAGCTGGTAGCAAGGCGTTGGGATTCCCAGTGGACAAAGCATGGGCCGGTCCCGCAGCGCACAGGTACAGGCAGGTCCGCTTCCAGCCAGGTCTTCGCCCCACACATCTCTGTTCCAGCTGCGGGCAGGTAGCCCACGGTTCCCCACCAAAGTGATCCAACACTGCGGCGAGTCTCTGGGGAAGAGCCTCATTTTGTGCACACCGTTCACTACGGCTCTTCAGTACAGCGACTGATACCCACTTTTCTGTGGTGTCAAGCACCGGTGGCTGCAGCAAGAAACATTCTCAGAGGATAATACAGAGCAGGCCCCTCTCAGGAACCCGAGATGAAAACTGAGGCTGGCGTAATGACAGAACAACCTGCGAAAGCCTAACACTTTGCAGATCCAGGCTGCTCTTCCCTCCTGTTCCCTGTGCTATTGCTCAAAAGCAGAGTACTGCCTAGCTCCAGACAGGTGGTTCACGATCCACCATTAATGCAAAGTCACCCTCTCTGGTGGCTGAAGCCAGGTGTGCTGCGGCAGCCCAGGAGATATGCTCAGACACCTACAGCACGCTCAGTCAACCCGGACAGCCAAGGTTTACCACTAGTGCTGCCCCTGCCAGGCTGAACCCAAGGGTACCGCTTTCTGCCAGCGGCATCGCCCGAGCACTCCTCAGGGTCAGGCAGCTTGTTTCAGCAGGTGAGTTCGTGCTGGGGGAGACGTGCGGCTCCAGCCTGGGCTTGCAAGGACACTGAGCCAGCACTTGTCACTGCTGCTGAAGGAAGGAGATCTGATCCCTGCTCTTCCACTGCACCATGGCAAGCAGCCTTCGCACAATGAATGGGATGAGGAAACTCATCTGGGCTAAAAATACCCAGTTTTGCCTATTTAATTTTAACCTAGGTCACTTCCCCAATCCTGTTTCCTCTGAAGCCATAGAAATGCCTGTGTCAGCAAGAAGGAGGGGGTGGCAGAGGAGCAACCTCTGTTTTTGGTGGGGCTGCCGAGCTCCCCTGTCGCGCTGGAGCCACAGATCACCACAGCCACTCCTGCAGGGAGTTTCTCAGCCCAGCAGTACCTGAAGCTCCTCTACCCTCCCAACATGCCTGACAGCTTCCAGACGCTCCTCAGTCTCCCCATGACGAACTCACTTCGCATGTCACACCACGAACACAAAGTTCACGCTACCCGGCTTCACCCAGCGCTCAGCCTCCCTGTCTGAAGGGCTCAGCTCTACAGCCGACAAGCACCAAAGCGACCACAAACGGGAAATACCATAAAGCATGTGGGCGCAGCTTCAGCCCAGCTCTCCATTCTACATCAGGGAAGTTCAAGCTTCAGCTGTTTTCCTATGTAGCTAATAGTCATGAAGCCCTGCAGATTTGTACCTACTAAAGGCTGTAAAGAAAGAAAGATTTAATTTGAGATTCTCTTCCCTCCGCCCCCAACCAAGGGAAAAGGCATGCTGTTCCCCAGCTATGCAAATTTGTTTTCTTTTGCACAGTGGGTAAATACTAAGTAACAGTTTGAGATAGATGACTAATTTACCAGAGATTTAGGGCAAGCTATGTATGGCTGGAAAACCAAACCCCATGAACAAAGCCCTGTGCCACACTTTCACTGGGGTCAGTTAAATTAGAGCAGGACAAAACTGGATGGCAAATCTGTTTTGGGAGGCAGTTCCTCCCCATGTGTTAAACAGAAACAGACACAGAAGACAGTCATCAAAATGTTTTACACTTAAATTGTTCGTTGTTTTTTCTTCTGTCTGTGCAGCTAGCACAGGGAAGCAATGATGAGAAACATCTTCCAACTGGTAGAGCTCATCCCCTCACATCATGTTTCTATCAGAAATGGGAAAACCCGAGTGTGACTCCAGCTTCTAGCCAACTTCTCAAGTCAAAATGAATTAGTCAAAAGCTTATGGAACAGTTTATTATCCTGACACCTGCAAAAGCTCCCAAGTTGCCTCTTTTCATACTGACCAGGTATTGCCCCACTGCAGCAGTTCGACACTTGAAAGTTTCACTAGCAAATTCCTAACTCAAGTTATTTCAACAGATTCTGCTAGCTTTAGGCCCTTATTTAAAAATGTGGTTGGTTTAAGGAAGTGGATTTAAAACAAGAAATTACAATATTAAATAAAGAAAAAAAAAATCAGATGCATTGAAGTCCATTACCTGTCACCATCTTGATCTAAATACCAATGTTCAATGGTGGCTGTCCAAAGAGGTGAGATTTCCATGGGTTTTGCCCACAAAAACAAACTACATTTGGAATTACGCTACTAATGGGTAGATGCTGCCAAGCCCCAAGGACCTCGTCAAGGGAGGACTTTAGACACGGGTTAGGCCCTGCCTCAAGTTATTAGCTTCTAAACGTGAGCTGGTTCTATACAATATGGTGAAATATGAAATGTCTCTCACCTGAGGGTCTGGGAAAGCTCCGCAGGGAGCCTGCTGAATCATGGCCACAGTGTGGCTGTGGGAAGCAGAGGGGAGTGACACAGCCCACGTCACAGAACAAGTCTCCAGCAAAGGATTTGGAAACAAACCCCGCCCTGCCCAACTCCCAGGCTGGCACTGAAGCCACCAGGCAGACTGAGACAACCACTATGGACAAATCTGTGCATTGCATCTGCCCCACTCCTGGTTTAGAGCAAATAACTCAAAACCAACTCTGTCCAAGTGTCCAGACTCACTCCTCCCAGTCACAGAATCCCTCAAGGCTTGAGCTTGCTCTAACTGTCCTGTGTCCGTCCCCAAGACACGCCTTGGGAAAACCATCACCAAAATAGTGAAATACAGCAAATCCCCTCCTGCCTCCAGGCTCAACGCCACAGGAATGACCCCAGAACTGTTGCCGGAGGGAAAAGAAATTTCACATGAATAAACACTGCATAACACCCATTCCCTAAAAGACTTGAAACCAAGAGAAAAAAAATACACCTCTCTGCTCATCTCAGCCCTTTGTCTCCGGCCTGTGCCTGCCTGGACAGGAGGGCTCCAGCACAAGCACAGAAGAAAATGCAGAAGTAAATAACTTCCTCTCCTCCAGCAACACACTCAAGGCACAAAACTTATCTAGAAATGACATCTAGAGAAAAGAACGTACTGTAGATGAGTAAGAGGCAGAAGCAGAACACTATCAACTGCACTAAGAATCGATCCAGGAACAACCGGTATGCCAGGCAAGCGTGCCGACACAGAAGCGAGGAGGCTTTGCTGTACAGTGAAATGGAAACTTCGGGGGCTTGCAGGCCAGTGCAGAGTGAGCAACCCCAGCTCTGGTCGCACAGAGTCAGGGTTTCAAGGTGCATTTAAACCTGCAGACCGCCACCTCCAATTTACACCAACACAGGGACGTGTGTGCATTTTCTCTCCAGCAGGAAGAGTGCCTCAGTATGGACTTGTGATGAACGTGTGTTTTTAACACACACTATTAACCTCCATACACGTAATATTTTCTAATGGATGCAGCTGCAACACCATGGCGGTCACCCACGAGCTCCCTCTTCTCAGTGCAGTGCCTGTGCTCTGGGGAAACCTGTTGCATTAAACGATCAGGCTCAAGAAGAATAAAGAGCCTGTGAGCAGCTCAGCTACCCTGCAAGGCAGTGCGGACTTGACGTTATTTTATGAAAACAAAAACCAAAAAACCTGAGCAAGAAGTCAACTGAGAGGGGAAAGCAGAGGAAACGGCCTCTGTCAAGTTCTGCACACAAAAGACTGAGAGTTTTGAAAGCCACTGGAGGTGACACAGAAAAAGGCACCTGCCTGGGAGGCCCCTTCCAGGAGCAGCCTGGGCTGAGCTCTTCGAGGCGCCAGGACAGGCTCCACCCCAGAGATAACACCACTGTGCTTTGCTTCTCAAGGCTTTGTCTCTGTACAAAGGTGCCCGGTGTTACTCAGGCCAGCAGACAGTGCAGCGAGCCCACGGGTAGCTCGGCTGCAGATAAGGACATTTATACAAAGCGACTCTCTTTTGAGCTAAGCTGTGCTCAGACAAGCACCTTTACAGCCCTAGTACAACACTCGCAGCAAAATAATCATTGGCTCCCCAGGGACTGAACTGTCCCAGCCAGAGATGCAGGTGCAAACCAGCCCCCGCCAACCCACCCCCTGAGTGTGGCACCCACCAGGCTGGTACCAGGGGCTGTGACAGAGCCATGGGCTTGCATCCCTCCTGCTCCCTGCATCCCTCCTGCTCAGGAAAGCAAAGGGGGGCAGGCTGGAATCTCCTCCCCACCCCCAAAGCAAAAGGCTGAGGCCATGGCTCCACACACAGGCTTCCTGTTCCTCGGCTCCCCCCACACATTCTGTACCAGCGCTGGCACCACGCTGGGCCGTTCTGATGAAGGCTGCTTTACCCAAAGCAAACATCCCTGCAAATTCACCTTCCCACCAACTCCCTCCTTGCCCAGGTCACCTCCTC
>NW_009220532.1:0-778 GCF_000690835.1 Fulmarus glacialis | reverse complement strand
AATATATTATAATATATAATATAGTATAATAATCTGCACACAAAATCCACCCCAAAGCCAGAGTGATGTGGCAAAAAGAAAAGCTTGACCTCTTTTCAGGTTCTTTGACTACAGTTTCTGCAGTCCTTTCCGCTCCTGGCAGACTTGGGTGCTGAGTGCTTTCCCACCAGAACTGCACTGCCACTGAAACCGGAGAAGACCCCTTGCTGCGGTACTTTAGCCCAGCGTTTTCTGATCAAAGCTCTCCAGCCCAATCCTGAAGCAACGCCCCTCTGCTGAATGCTCCTCTCCCTCGCACCGAACCCCAGGACCGCTCGGAGGCCATCCCACGTCCCTCAGCTGGCCCAAGGCAGCTCCCAGGACACGGGGAGGACAGCCCGGAGCGACGGGCTGACGCACGGTGCCCCAGGTATGCCACGCCGTCAGGAGGAGCCTCACACCCCGTAAAGGCGCTGGGCACCTCTTCGGCCACTCTCCCTCCCCTGCACGCTTGGGTGGGGGGCGAAGCAAAGTCTGTCCACGAAGACTCGCTAGCTGAGGGAAGAGTCTGGCAGAAGGCCTGAGCAGCAGCATCCTGCTGGTCCTGGGTCACCAAAGCCCTCCCCAGGGAGGAGAGACTTGAGTGGGCTGGCCACACCAGCCGGCACTTCTGGATCCCTCTCGGTTACTTGCTAGGGAAAGCCTGCTGCCCACACCTCCTGCTCTGTCCTCTTCATGGTCAGAAATGGCAGGGGAAGAGAAGATGGGATGGGAAAAAAAAAGAAATAAAAAGGGGGAA
>NW_009220531.1:0-2266 GCF_000690835.1 Fulmarus glacialis | reverse complement strand
AGCCCCGACGCCTGCACGCAGGGGTGCACACCGCGGCTGCCCCCACTCCAGCGCACCAGCAGCACCCTGCTGCTCCCAGACCCGCTCGGGGACCTTCCCTGAGGCCACCGCCAGCGACCTGCACTAAAGCACCCCGACCCTCCTCGCCGCAAGCGCAGGGCGGGAGGAGGAGAGGAGGAACACTTCACACTCCTGCCTAAGACACACAGGATGAGAGACATGTCATCAGACTTCAGCCTGCTTCCCTTCTCCCCTCGGGAGGACGTTCCCCATAATTACAGGACCAGAGAAGCCATTTTTGCCTCTCGCTATCCGCAGCTATTTATATTTAACGTATTTAGGCTTCCCAGGTCACAAATGGAAATCATTCTGCACCTAGCTCAACCTTAAAGTTACAATTGCTGCTTAGGAACCAGATGCTGAATACAAAAGGGAAAGCTTTCAAAACTGCACAATTAATTTAACAAAACAAAGTACAGTATGGGGTAAACTGTACCGTTTTTCCCGTGGAACCAGGAGGGAAGGCAAAGGCAACGAGATTATCCGTTTATAAAGTTCACAATTCTCCCAGCCGTGAGCTGTCCCTTTAACCACGGCTAAATTGTTTTCTGACAGCCCTTGCTGCAATTTTATCCCCTGACATTTGATTTACATATGATCTTTAAGCACTACCACTGCTGTAATAGCTATTTGGTTAATATTCAAATCACTCTGTGATGTCACATACCTTGATAGGTCATTTCACTGCGGCTTGGCAAAATGCATGTAAAAATAAATGTATAACTAATGAAATAAACTGATTAAGGGGAGAAATCAATCGTTTTACTGCTGTAGTGAAGATCTAGCAGTTAATTTAGCATGGATCTGCAAGGGTGCACGTTAATAGAACAGGCTCTCATCTAATTGGTGCCACAGTAAATGAAATACAGTAATATTCCATGATGCATTGGAAGAGTTCACTTAATTTTCTCTGCTCTTTCCTGATAACTGTTTACAGCACAATAGATTTTTATTTATTTATTTCCCCCCAGCACATGGTGGCAGAAACTTGCCGATCCCGGCGAGCCCGGTTAACCTGCCCCAATTAGCAAGTCTAACCTCCTCCTTAGAATAACTTCTTTAATCAAGATCTACAGGGCACAGGAGCAGCTATTTTTGTTTGTTTAAAGCTTTTTAACGTTTTCTCCCCATTGCCGGGAGCTGCTGCCTCGTTACAGCGAGGTCGGGCTGTAACGGGGGGTCCGGCAGCCCCCAGCCGAGCCCCCCGGAGCAGCGTCCAGCTCCTGGCACCCGGGGTCTCACTGCCCCCTTTGCCCAGCTCATGGCATCGGTGCTCTTCAGCCCAGCCCGTGACACCAGGAGGGATCAAAAGTCCCAAACGGAGACCAGGGCCAGCCGGTGACATTCCCCGGAGGAAGGGTGGCCCTGCATCCCGCCGGCTGCCCCAGCACCCGAACCACGAGGGTGCTGCGCCCCACGGCCACCCCGTCCCCAGCTCACCCCCGCCTCCTCCTGCCGTGGGGCTGCGCCTCTGCAAACGTCACCCAGGCTCGGAACAGTTGTGGCAAACTGGGGAGCTCCAGAGGGCGGCGTTAATCTCCCAGACATTTAATCGATACGATGCTGCCCTGTTCATTACAGCTGTCAAAAATATGCAAAAAGTCCCATCTGGTCCCACCAGGTACGGAGTCTGAACTCTGAGCTAGAATAATCAGTTGACTCACTAATTACCACACCCTATTTCTCCTAATTTAAGGTCATCGCATTAAGGATGAGTTACCACCTCAAGTATAAAATACAACTATAAATATTTGAGAAATGCCATCTTGGAGCAGCCTGCACTTGCTAGTCCGTGCCGAAACAGAGCAGAAGAAAAACAGCAGCAACTGGTTAGTCTGAGGCCAGGGCGCGCGCCACCCCGCCATAGGAGAGCCTCTCCCCTCCCCAGAAATATTTAGCTGTATTAAAAAAAAAATAGGGGAAAAATGATCTATACAAAAGCTTTGCATAAAAAAGTGATCAATGCAAATTCCTCTGAGAAAATTGCACCAACAGATGGAATCAACCCATTTCCAGCAAATGCCTCTGGCTGTGCAGATGGTAATTATAGGATGTATGTAAATACGCAAGCTCTAGGAAGCACAGCAACACGCACTGCTGAATTTAGGCGTTGCAGGGGGATGCCTGCCTTGGCCCTTCCCGGGGCCCTTTGGCAAGGAGGAAACTGGGACCTGGAAGGGTTTTGTGCTGCATCTGTACAGCCCAC
>NW_009220530.1:447-1141 GCF_000690835.1 Fulmarus glacialis | reverse complement strand
GTCTCGCCTGCTCCTGCTTCGCAGCTCACCCCGCCATGTCCCTGCGAAGCTGCCGGCTCAGCAGCCTGGCCCAGCTCTCCCACAGCCGCCCTCCACACCCTGCAGCCCGTCCGACTCGGAGCCGGGCACGCAAACAGGATGGGCTGGTTTTCGGCATGGAGTCGGGCTTGGTGCTGGCGGGGCTTGGAGGCAGTGCTGCTGAACGCAGCCTCGTCCCCACGGCCGCTTCTCCAGCAGGACTAGGACCAGCTGAAGCTCTCCTGAACAGCCTCGGCAGCAGTGCTAGCATGGGGCACATGAATAGTTGTACCCTGGAGGTTTTCAGCGTCCTACGGACAGTGCCGGTCCAGATTTTGACTGTCTGTCCGTTTTGGATACGGGGCGGCGAGTCAGCTTGCTGCAAAGATGCGTCCTATTTGCACAGTGTGGCTCTGGACTCGGACTTTGACCAAACCCGTAAGATCAGGATGCTTAAACCCAAAGGCCCAAGCCCAGCCCCAGCTGCCCACGCATACAGGGGCAGGACACAGCCCCAGGCTTTGCTTCCTGGCATGGAAAACCATGCCGATGGCTTTTCTCTGAAACCATGTGGGTTGCAGGCTGCTTTGGTTCATTTTCTAGGGGATGTGCACTGGAGCGGTGCAGTGCTAAAGCACCCAGCACGGGTCCAGCCCTGCCCCTGCGACCGGGGACA
>NW_009220530.1:0-385 GCF_000690835.1 Fulmarus glacialis | reverse complement strand
GCCCCTGCCCCGGCGCCCTGGGACAGTGTGCGGGTAGCGCAGGTATCTGGGCTCCTGTGCGCCTTTGACGTGCGTGGGAATCCCAGCCATCGCTGGCGTCCCCAAATGCCACTCAGGGGTGACGTAACCGCGCGGGCACCTGAACCCCCCAGCTCCAAAGACCGTGGCTGTGGGTCAGTGTCAGCAGCGAGCCCGGTGCAAGGGGCTGAGCCGTCCCGTCAAAGGCAGTGGGGAAGGTGCGGAGGGAATGTAACTCCAGACACTGGACCTGCTGCTGAAAGCACAGGAATATGCAACCACGGGCTGCCCCGCACTCGGCTGCAATGGCTGTTTAACGTATTCCCTTTCCTGCTGGCCACAGGGCTGCGGCGCAAAACCAGCCATC
>NW_009220529.1:11410-27017 GCF_000690835.1 Fulmarus glacialis | reverse complement strand
AACCTTGCCACGCAAACCCAATACAGTCACAGAGGCCCGTTAGCCTCCCCAGCGGCCCAGGCTGCGGCCAGCACCACGCTTGCCTTCTCCTGCCCCTTCTGAACTCCGGCGCCATTCAACAAGTTACGAGCCAAAGTGTGCTTATACTGCGGACAGCCTAACGAACTACTTCAAAACTTTATTCTTCGAGTCTAACTTACACATCACAGTGAAACAGAGGACATCCACCTGTAAATACAAATACACAGCATAGCAGTCTGCCTTTTCCAAACATACACTGTGTTTTCTCTCCAGCCGTGAGGAAAGGTTTGGTTTTAAATAGTGACTAAAAATTCTATTGTTTTCCATTTTTTCCTTAAAAAAGTACAATTGTTGCTTTGAAATTAATGTCAATTTTCCAATGCCCGAAACATGACCGATAGTATAATTTAACCCAACTTAGACAAAGCCTATCTTCGCCTGATGAAGATACAAGGTACCTTAGAAGTTTAAAATACTGTACTGCCTTCGCATATTTACAACAAATGCAATTCCTTTAAAAATAACTGTTGAAAACACTTTTCTTCCAATTTGTCTATTACACAAGCAAAGGTTTTCCTAAATTTTACTAAATAAAATAACAGCTAGAAACTAAATCGGAAGAAATCACCTACACATACCTTTTTACTGCAGATCTTTCCCATGACACAGAATGTAGCTTATTCACCCGTATATAGATACAATAGGGCCCTGTTCAGAGTAAAGATGGCAGTTAAGTTTTATGCAAAAAGAAAAAAGTGATGGTGATTACTGGAGGTAATGAAACAAGAACAGTGATTACAGTTGGAAAAAAGACAGATACTATAGAGGTTTTAAACAAGTAATTTTATTTCACCTGATAGTGCTAAAAGATCAGATTCTTCTTTTGCACTCAAAAACTTGTTTCTCAAGCCTCTTCTTCAGAGATGCGGTTTAGCAAAGATAATGTTTCCTTTATTTACACCGTAAGAGAGCACACCTGGAATGCCAATAAACTTCAGATTTCCTTAGGCTGAATCACCCTCTCAAGTACCATAAAAGGTAAATACCTGCGACCATGCAGCTGTGTGAGTTGTATTCCTGTTAGTTAGCAACAACTTACCTAAAACTTACAGGCATCTGTATTACTTTTTTTATGTATCAGTTGAACCAGCCTCACTTACGAGATTTCTTTAAATGTTAAACTAATGAAAAATCATAGCTGAGGCTAAACACAGAATAACAGCTCAGAGAATGGAAGATCAAGGATTTTATTTTACTATTAACAGCGAGAGGGGCCTTCTACGAATTGCTTAAGCTCACTGAAGGATGGTTTACAAACCTACTAAAAACCATAGCCACCAGAAGTAGTACCCATGGCTTCTTGACAGGTGTGTTAAAAGAACCTGGAAGAGATAACCTGTAACATCCTTTACAAGAGTATTAATAACTCGTTTTGACACTGTTTAGAGACCCTCCAATGAGATATATTCTGTGCACAAAACACGGAGTCAGAGGAGTTCTCCTCTTCACAATTTCCAAACCAGAGAACCATAGCAAGCTACAAGAAAGTGATAAACTAATAATTAAACGAGACACGGTAAGAGCCATACAAAACCAAAGGCACCTATTGCTCACAAATAAGAGTATCTCAACAGTCAGAGGACACTCAGACTAACCATTTTTACACCAAAGCCCCTGCAAGATAAGATGGATCTTCAGGAATTCAGCCAAACCTGCCCACACAAGGCAGGCAAGATGAGTGAAGAGCATACTGTCACCTACTCCTGTAATGCAGCTTGCTGCCTAGAATCACACATCTTCTGATATTCTTAACTCCTAATTTCTAGGACAGGAGAGGTTGCTGAAAGTTTACAAAAAAATCTCCAGAGCCACTGACAAAAGATAATATGCAAGTACACATTATCATCAGTAAACCTAAGCTATACTGTTATTTTGTGCTCTTATGGTTTCCTTAATTTCAGATAAAGGTAAGGCACTTTGTAACAACAACAAAAAAGAAAAAAAAAAGGCAGCTATATAAAGATTGTTTGTTTTAAGTGATAAATGAAGCAGCCATTTATGCTAGCTAATAACAAGACGCATCTACTGTATCAGTTTACATTCTGAGGGATAAGAATAAACAAGTAATACCCACATTTGAGCGAAGCACAAAGCTAACGTTAGGATTAATTTTAACTCATAGAAAACCCAAGGGTCTATAAATGGTCCTGACACAATAGCATTTCTTCTAAAGCAACCCATTTAGTTGCTCTGTTTGGTGGAACGCAAATGTGAACAACAATCAATCTGAGACTGAACAATTTACAAACTACAGGATAATGTATATATCCGAGCCCATGACTGGAGTGTGTAAGGAGCTATCGCTTTCCTAACAGAGCTAGTCTTTCCAATAACTACTGCACCAGCTCACTAGTGATCACACTGCAATCACAGAAGCAATTTCCGAGAGCAAGACATCTCAAAACAGGGTAGTTTTAATCCTCACTCATTTTACTACACCATGGTTGAGTTGTGAGCAAACATGCAGCCAATTAAGTCAACCTCTTGTTTTAGATCAAGAAACAGTAAAAACAGCTCAAGACTGATTGATTGTTTAGGTGCCATGAACCACCATTTTCCCTTAGCAACTGCAGGAGATGATGCTCAGTGTCTTAGAGGATATAACCAGATTCTTACAACAACTAAATAACATCATCAAAATGCATCTACTTATACAGGCTTTTCCAAAGCATCTAACACTGATGCAAAGTTCCATGAAAGGATAAATCTTTCATGGTGAAAGGGAGAGAAATGAGCTCAGGCACAACATCTTAGCTCTCCCTAGAGATGCTGCTGCTGCAGTGTACCCAACTGCGAGTACGGCTGTCAGAATAGCTGTCAAACGCAGTGACTGATTTAAACCTGATACCAGCTGTAGCAGTCTTCCACAGCACAAAAGCTTTATACTGCCAATGCTTACACTAGAGAAGTATTAGAAACATTTATTCTCAAAGTCCATTCACGTTCTGCAGCACTTTCTTTTCTGACAGATTACTACAGTATAGTACATATATCTGACGTCTGCAAAACTCAAGGCCAAACTGGTGTCAAAGGTCCTTAAGCTGGCAGTGGCTGCAATTTAAAATTAAAACAAGGAAATTGCACCATGTAATCAAGAGGATAATTAGTGTATATTTACTTTGTCAGAGGAATACAAACAGGGTGAGTAAAAAAGGCTCAGTAACCACTCTGCTGGTGGAGGAGAAGCCAGGTTCCACACAGGCAAGAGGCAATTTCTCACAGTACTATTTCTTGTGAGCATGCAACAGAGGTCAGCCTCCTCCTCATCACACCTGAAAGAAACCCAAAGGACTAATACCTTTGGGAATTCACACCCACAACACAGGCATAAAATAAGCAACAGGATTACCAGCCGAACAGGAGCACAGATCAGAAACTGCGGCAATGGCAATATAAGGCAAGATACTAAGCATTCAAGAGTAGAAAGCTGAATTTTTACCTACTATGAAGTGCTGAATGGAGATGAATACCCATTGCATTTCAACGTCTGTCTTCAATTTGGGTAATTCCAGTTTGCAAGAGCCCTGACAGATCATCTTTCCCCTATCCCAAGAAACTTCTGATGTTTCTGAAAAAATAAAACACAATGCACCCAAAATCCGACACCACTGTGCCCAGTGAAACAGCAGAACTATGCAAGTTTTGCTTCTCTGCAACAGCTCCTTCTCCCCTTTCATAAGAAATGCTTTAATTTGGATTTCCAGAGCATTTCTGTTCAGCGCAGTTCCCACTTACCTGGTGGGCTCAGCACACCCTGAGCCTCCCAGACCACATCAGGGCTAAGGCGATGTTTCTCACACCTCCTGATCCTCCTGTGCCCATTCTGGCACCCATTTAATTGGGCAGGAAGCCTACACAGCGAACTAACCCAGCAGAACACGCAGAGGCGCAGAGGGAGCAGGACAAACCCAGACAGTGTATTTAACTCCCAGTGACTGATACTAAAAAAAAAGTCCCAGAGCTGGCTGAAACAAGAGGGCAGGGCCAAATCACACAACATGTGAAAAAACAAACAAAACAAAAAAAAGGAACAGGATAGCCTCTTCCAGCAGTAACTCACTGGCTTAGCTGTGGTATTAATTTTCATTCTACTCAAAGCCATTTGGTTAAAAGGATTCTCTTCTTTGAGAATTCCTCTCCCAGAAAACCTTCTGTACCTGTATACACTCGTCCTCTCTCAGTTTCAATTATTACTGAAGAAATTCATTTGAAGCTCTTATTTCTGCAGCGCTCGAAACTGAATGGCTTACACATCTACATGCAGTTCTTAAAACCACAGAGCTGCAAAGTTTGGTGATTTCACTTGACGCTCCAAGTTATGATAATTAAAAAATAAACAAATACAGAAAAAAGCAGTATTGTTTCTCTGAAAGCAGCATAACTGCACCTCCTCATTCATCACCATGCTAAGGCATGTCCTGTGCACCTGGACATGACTCGTGAGTAGTGCAGGCAGATCTCGCATTGACCTCCCTGCTCTCATTGAAGGCAGAAGCAGGGGACTTTATAAATTTTCACCTTTATTTTCTAACCTTCAGTTTAGCAATTCTGTGCTGAATCTCTGTTCCTTTGAGGAGCGGAACACACAAGAGCCCTTAATATAAAAATGTTTGAATTTTGGTAACTGCTGAAGAAACTGAAAAATAAATAATAAATTATTAAATAATTAAATACTAAATGATAAATTTCTTTATTGTGAGGACAGAAAGAAAAAGAGCCAATAGCTACAAGCAGTCAAACACCGTGTATAAACCAGAAGTCCAAAAATGCATACTATTAGTTTGCAGCTGAAATGGTTTCAAATGCAATTAAGTGTATTTCAAGCTACATTTATATTAGCGACCTAGACTATAATTACTTGGCAGTGTTGTATCTAAATTCAACTTTTCTTTATCATATTACGCCTTAGTGAGAACTGCCTTCAATTTTGATGAGTTAGCGGAGGAAAAGAAATGCAATACCATATTAGCACAAATCTGAGGAAAGAATTGCTTAGCTAAAATTTTGCCATCTACTATTTTTGCAAGCATCTAAAACCACAGGCAATAGTCAGCCGATATAATATTCGCTAGATTTGCTGAGTAGGCTTTTTAGAAAGCAGGACAAAGAAAAAAAATAGAGCAAAATTGCAGATCCATTAAAAAAAAAATCACTTTGAGTTCGGATCAGTTTCTTATCACAGAAGTTTGGTAAAATTGCTACTGAAACAACTATTTCTTTTTTGGCAGGACATCAAGAAAACAGACTTGAAGCATTATCAAATACCCATTAAATAACAAATACGGCCCCCAGATCCTTTTGACCTCAAAAAGAAACGGTCTCAGCCACAGTGAACGATGCCTGTATTATTCCTCCCCGCTTGCAGAGGTCCATTCAGGCACCAATCCTCCAGGGAAGGGATCCGATTTCCCTACGGAGGCACCTCAAGGCTCGGCACGTTGGTCAGATCAGACTAGAGTGACACGAAGGTGAAGCACCCTCCATGGCCATTTCTGCAGCATGCACAGCACAGAGCCGAAGGACAGCAACAGACCAGCACCAACCCCACTGAATAACGACACAGTCACTGAGAAAGAAGAGCAGACCTCCCAACACTGTCCACATGCAACATCGTCCCGTTCATTAAAAAGGTGCCTGCGTTTTCTGGACAAATCCAGCAAAATCAACAACATCTGCAAAAGCCTCAGCGCTCTCCAGACAAGAAGCACCAACCATCTCACCCAGCCAGAGACGCCAGGGCAAGATGAGAAGTGGGAGCAGTGAGAAGGAAACAAAAAGAGAGAGAATTCAAGAAAGTGGCATTAAACTCCCCATCCAGAATTGCTGCCTGGTCTTCTCCAAACCTGCACCAGGATGTTAAGTAGTTATTGGGATGCCAACACCCAAAGTAGTACTGCAAGAATTATCCAGTCCAACACCTGACGTGATTTAGACATGGGGACTGTAGTTGGTTTAATTACAGATGACTAGTAGAGCCTTAGAAACTTCAAAGAGCACAGCATCTCAGGAGTACAACTACATTGTTGAAGCGGTGTTGGGAAGCCATACCAGCTCAGATTTGCCCATAAAAATCCCCAGTTTGCCCATCCACCACGTGGTGCAGATGCTTTTTGGTTTCCCTCAGCTGCATGCTGATGTAAGGGCACAGCTCAGTGACCTGGCTCTGGAAATCTGTAAATTTCCATTTTGCTTTTTAGATTCAGTTATTAATTTTCAGGAAAAAAAAAATATCCTCTACTTCGTAAAAATGCAAAACATTTTTATTCCTGTTACCAAGCCAAAAACAACACCAGATGGAAACTCATTTAAAATTCTTACATGGTTAGCTCTCTTTCTGCAAGGAGGTTACTACTACCAGCCAGACAGCCCTAAGGAAAAAAAAAAAAAACAAAAAAAAACCTCAATGGAATATGAAAGTGATTTACATTATATGAGATGACTGGAAACAGATGAAAACTGATGAAACCGCAGTGACTGCTTTAAAAAAAAAAGTCTCAATATTTACTTTGAAAACAATGAAAAGTGGTGAAAATACCATCAGGTCCCACCAGGTAAGACATGCATAGTATGTGTTCCTAAGGACAGTGGGAGAAACCTGGAGCAGCTTTACTCTGCAACTACCCTCAGCTCCTAAAAGGATATTAGCTCACAAACCGACTTGCCGTGAGACCATGCCACTTGCAGAAGCCAAAGACACCCAAAAGCCAGCTCGCCTCCATTCCCCATTCTTGCGCTATGCAACGGGTTGAGTGAAAAAGCCAGACCAGGGCAGAGGCTGAGTGGTCCGCAGAAGAGCAGCACATTTCCACCCAAGACATCTTGTTGCTTCCTGAGTTTCTAGCTGCAGCTTTAAGCTGCCTGCTCTGCATGTCACTGGGTCGCATTTCCCACTGGAATTATAGGAACAGTTCTGTAGGTGACTCATTCATAATCCATAAAATCTTGCGCATTTTGCAGCTTTTATAAAGAATGCAAAGCAGCTTTTTCTGGTCTCATTTACCACGGCCAGTCTCAACCACAAATTGATGTTAAAAATCAGTAATGGAAAAGTTCTCTGATACTGAGAATACTTTGCAAATAGTGTAAATACAGCACTTTCAAAGCAATTTTATTCAGAATGTGTGCAGTAGCCCTTACTGATCAGTTACTACAAATATCTGAACAATGGCGTGTCTTTTTAAGAAAGTGAGAGCTGTGAAAGTTAAGTGCTAAATTTACACTATTTGCAGAGCATTCTTTATTTAGATTTCTATGGTAACCAGTAAGAGGACCGCAGTTCATACTTTGAATGTTTTCATTCCCCATGGTCCAAAACAACCCTTTTTTAAGTAGGAAGAAGCGATAAGCAAGCATATTACTGACTTAAATAGAACTGAGTCTTTACTGATTAACTTGAGATAGAGTTCTCCAACACAGCAACAATACATTCATTTAAGTTACCCTGTTTAATGTGACTTAGTAACAAAACCAGTCTGGTATGCATTACCCACCAGACAAAACTTGTCAAAATTGCACTTCTGCTGTTACGTCATCTTACCTGTCAAAATACAACTTGCGCAGAGGAAACAGGGACAACTTTGTTTTCCTTCTGACCCGTAAGGAATCAGGGACCGGATACACTGTGAGAATCAGTACCTGCTGGAGGTGTATGGTATGTTACCACAGGAGGAAGCATTGTTCATTATTAAACCCCACCAATTAATTTGAAAAGAGTGTCAGACAGCATACTGCACTATACAGTCACCCTACACCTCCAGAACAGCCTATAGCCAGGCTGGTCCCACTGCAACATCTGCTTGCTGTAAACACTACAGGACCAGCATGACCAGCACCAGCTCCCTCATCCACACTGCCTGTTTATGGGTTTTCCCATCAAGTCCTCCTACATACGTGCCTTTGGACTAATTTTGGGATAATAAAACATCAGGGAGGACAACATAATTGTTCTGTTTTGCAAATAATCAGAGCTCAAAGAAAGTGTAATTTTTTTTTTTAAGGGAGAACTGCAAAGCAGAACAAAAATCTACCTCTCTCACGATGTACAAAGTATGTCCATTTTAACATCAGAAATGTATGTAATCTCAGGTACTCACTTCCCTCCTTTTGCTAGTCTTCATTTCTGAAGAGGACACCAGCCCCAGACACCAGTTAGTTAGCCTTTAGCCCCAAATAGCCAAGACTAATTTCCAAAACTCTCAGAGAAATTAATCCACAGCCAACGACAACTGATTTCTACGGAATATTCCTCTCCCACATCCCATGTACGGATACTCTCCTCTCGGCATTTTGGCTGTCAGAGACAGTACCACACACCTACTCTCTGGGAATTCATGAGCAAGTCTGCAGCAAGCACTTACCAGCAGGCCAATTTTTGCCCAGTGCATCGAGTTAAGTTTCTGGGAATCGCAATTCGTTCTTAGCCAAAGACTATTTTTATCAAGGAGAGAGGAAATCATCCCCCCATCTGCTGCGAGTTTGATCATACATCCACAATTCCCAAGTGAAACAGCACAGGACTCTGAGAACTACCACACTCCAGCAGGACTACTGGGGGTTTAGTAGCGAGACAGCCCAAAAATACCTAGAGGAAAGGAAGTGCTGAATGCACCATAGCGAGATTCCTCCATTGCCCCGTTCCCCTTCCCATTGCCCAGCAGCCAGACGCAGCAGAAGATAGCCAAGGCAATCGCACTGTGCCTACCCAGAGTCACGGCTGAGGACCACTCGGTTTCAAAAGTCATCTTTTGCTGAACCTATTTACCACGGGATACAAGGCTCCTACCAACAAAGCCTGATCAGCACAGGGTCAGCCTGGATTCCGCAACGCTTGCAATGGACAAGTGGGGCTTCATCGGCGGCCCCACAGCACAGGATCTCCACACCCTCATTGGTGCCTGGAGACTGCAGGGAAGATGGCGGAGGCACTCCACCTTCAACTACCCAAAATATCCTTGAGGACTAAGAGCCAGGAGCTCTTTGCAGCTCGGGCAACTTGCAGAGCCAAAGTAAAACAGCGGGGAAACACTGGGGAAGGTATACTTTACTACTAGGGCCCCATGAATGGGCACCATTTTGCCTGGTTCCTCCAGGGGCCTGTAAGCATCAGCCACCCGCTCCCTCCTGCCAACTCCCCCCACCCCCAAAACGGCGGCGCCTGAGCACGGACAAAGGCATCCTGTTTTAACACAACACTTTATGGCAAGAGTATGAGATGGCAACACTAGGCAATAGTCCAAAAAAAATAAAGAAAACAGAAGTTCTGTGGAACAGAAAGCACTTGCAAAGCACTAAGTTTCAGTGGGACGTGGAAGCCAGTGAATGAGCACTCAGTTTAGCTAAAATGCTTACTTCAGACTAGTAAAGCATAACATTACACAGTGTAATAAATTTGAAAAATAAGAGCTTGTTAGATACAGCAAAACTGGAATACATTTTCTACCTGTGGCTTATATTCCTCCCTTGATGTCATAAATCCAATTAATTTCCACATCACTTAAGGAAAAGGGAGTACTTCGTCCCCTCCAATCTAATGCAACTAACTACTTTAAGCAGGGAGAAGGCACAAGTGGCCACCATAAGACACATGTCAGCCAGAGACACGCTCCTTGCCAACGAAACTGCAGCATGTTCACCTCTGCACCTCCAAACCAAGCCTCCCGGAACGCTATTCACAGCAAATCTTTGCTTAGAAACTTCCTAGCATGAGCTTTGCTGAAATATCTACCACTGTCTTCTGAAAAGCACACTGCAAAGCTCTCAAATATTTCCTCCCTCTGCACTTGGACATGTTAAGTCACGTCTGAAAGAACGACAACAACTCACCATTTAGGTGGTACACTTTACTGCATTCTCTCCAGAGAAGTTACTCTGAGGCATCCCCCTGCACTCAAACTACTTTTCTGCTTGGTTATGCTAGCTTAAAAATGCACCTCCCACGCACTCACCATGCTGCATGCCAACTAAGGTTTTGAAGCAATAGCAAACTTCAGTCCATGAGCACTTTTATATACGCTTAGACAAACATGTCTAGTGAGGGGTAGTCATTATATCCAGCTAATTCCTCTTTGTACTTACTGAGTGATTCCCAGTGTGTCTCACTGACGTTGGCTACCTTAAGAAACACACCACGATAGGAACATCTCTATTCATCCCATATTTGATGACTAGACCCAGACTGTCCCTGCAGGAGCTCAGAAAAGGCAGGAGTAGCAGGGAGATGAAGAACTGAAAGAGGATCCAGAAGCTTTAAAAAAAGAAAGAGATATACCTAAATGCTTAACCATATTTTGATCCAAAACACACAAGCCAGCAGCCACCCCACAGTGAAGAAAGCAGTTCCTTCTAGGCAGGCGATACACTTATCCTACTTCAGCAACAACATTCCCAAGGACAACAACCAAGAGAGGCAGTTTGGAGAGCTACTGCAGAGTGGGACGTGAGGCCACACTAGCACCTCACACCTTTGGTTTTTTGTTATAAACAACAAGGCTCTATTTTGTGAAAGCCCAGACCGACTTCCATCACAAGAATGACAGGAATCCTCCAGAGCATTAGCACCCTTCCCATTAACAGATAAGGTGAATCACCCTCCTCGTGCACCTACCTAAAACAGCACACTGTTCAGCTATGGTACGCTGTCTGGGCAGGTCCAAGAAAGTTAACACTGTCTTGCTCCAATCAAGTAGAGCAGCCTTAACCCAGCAGTAGATGGCCGCTGGGTCTCCCAGAATCACAGCAGCATAACGGTCACCATCAGTGAAGACAACAGCCAGGACAGGATCTCCCCGCTTTCAGCCCTTGCTCCAGCCTTTGAACACAGTTCCCATCGCTAACTGGAAGACATGCATGTCAGTAAAGTGTCTTTAGCAGTCCACCTATATACATACACAGGGCAGAAAAAAACTACTTCATTTCTGTTCATACACTCACAAGCCAACTTTCTGTTGCACAAAATACTGCAGTGTGATACTCCTATGCAAGGGCACTTGCTTTTGAACACAAGAGGTGATGGGGGAAAAAAAACATAAACCACAGATCTATGATACTTCCTTTCCACATACTACAGCACAGAAACAGAGATCTCCTAAAAGGAAACACTGCACATGTATAACAAAAGAGCTGTCATCCTGGCCACCTTGAGAAGTTCTGCCATGCTGGTAGGTAGCACTGTAATCCACGGGGGCTGCTACTGAAAGAAATACAGCCAGCTGCAGAGCAAAATGTTCAGAAGAACAAGGGAACAAGGAGGCAGGACTTTGGATGGCTTCTGCTCTAAGGACTAAGTCCTTTAAAACAACTCATTTCCTCTTCTTCCGTTTGCAGCATATTTTAGCTAGCTTTTTCGTTTGTTTTGATTGAGTTCTGCTGATCTGTTCTGATGTTCCTGTTGTTCACCCAAGTAACCCAACAACTTGATACCTGAACTGCACCGTACTCCTTCTAACATGGAGTTAATATGTCACTGATAATCACTGATAGTTGCTTAGAGTGCACAGAAACTATATAGACACACCGAAAATCCTGGTGCAGTTTCAATGGCTCCACACCATAAAAGGCCCAAAAGTCCCTCGAAAAATACCTCTAGCTTCCAGGTACAATGAAAGGAGAGCATATGTGCACACAGTTCAGCTGGCCCAGCTAACGAATGACAGGCTTCTGTAAGTGAAAAAAAAGTAAAGCCACATTTAATTAACCACAGAAAACGCAGGGGGAAAAAAAACAGAACAAAACAAAACAAAAACCCACATGAACACAGCTATTCATAAGGAACACCATAAGAATGTTTTGCTACATTGTTATCCACTAAGAGTTTGCATTTTGAGGTTGTATATAACCATCCTCAAAATCTCCTGATAAAAGTGGAACCGAACGCCAGCAATGGTCCCTCTGTGTTTGGGCTGGCTTTAAAAACAACCAACCAACAACAATCAGTTGTAGGCAGTGTGAAGGTACCACAGTTATATATTAGCATTACAGAAGTTCAGATTCTTCTACAATTTAGGGTATCCTTAAAGCATTACTATTCTTCTTTTATGAACTATTCCTGTCAGCATCCCTGCAGCACCGTAAGCTAGCTAGCGAGAAATACATATCCATCGCTAGGGAAGGGCCAGTTGGGAAATGCAGCAACAAGTCCAAGATCAGTCACTCAGTCTGATCCTCTGCAGGGAAGCAAACTGAGCTAAGGAGAAGACGCTCAGCAGCACCCCACAAGCCACATACCTGAGGTGCCCAGCCTCTTCAAGGCACAAGGGGGAACAGGGAGCCTTCCTTGCTTCTCAGCACCAACCTGAACAGTCAGGTGCTATTTTCTATTATCAGATAAGAGCTGGCTTTTGGAAAGTTAAGAGTCTGACAGCAAAACAAGGAAATTCACCCCAGGGAACTGAGTGCTTACTTTCTCCAGAAATCATGAAACACATGCAGTTGCTTCTAATATAAAAGTCTGATTACGCAGCAACCCATACCGCTAACACTGTAGTCTAACACTTGAAGCTTGCCTACAAAGGCATCACCAGCAAAACCGCCAGCTTACGCTGGCTTACTCTGCTGTTGAACTACATCTTAAGAGCATATTGCAGTAGTATTTTTCTTTATATTAAAAACTGCAGAGCATAGAAATACGTCAAAGATACATGTTGAAAAGGTAGTCGGGTACTATCTTCTAGACACAGCTTTCAAACAACAGATCATTGACAAAAGAAAAGACCTAGGAACACCACAAGGGCGTGTTCTCCAAATATTTTGTTCATACGGTTACCACAAAAAATGCAAAAGGCCTCCAAAAAAACCCCTACTTGGATCTAGCCAGAAACGCATACCACACAAGCACAGTCCTTCCACTAAGAAAGCAGCCTTTGGGGTGGTTTTGTTTACGCGCCGATTAAGCTGTTAAAAGCATTCAAAGGTACCCCACCTACAAGAGAGAGCATTCCTCAGGGTGTGCAAAAACAAAAAAGTCCTCTTTTTCACTGAAGATCCCGAAAACTGTAACAGAGAACAGATTGTTTCCTAACATCTTTCATACAACCCTGTTTGTGTTTCTGCAATTCAAACACACTTTTCACAGTATTTAACTTCCTCCTCATCTTAATCCCTTAAATTTGATGAATATATCAGCATTGTTTTCCCCACAGAAACCCAAAGCCAGTTTATAAAACAGTAAGGCCTAAAGACCTTCAGTTGTAGTACTATAAAATAACATTATAGTAGAGTCCAAGTGTTGTTGCTTACATATATTATAACTTTATTCACATTACAAAGTAAAGATGCAAAGGACAGAATGCCTGGACAGGTGACTGCTGTCACAAGTGATAAGTTGGGTTTTTTTAACCTATAAAGCCTTTTCTTTTAAATACAGCCTTGCAAATGTAAAATCAAGAGTAAGACAAATTACATCAACTAAGGTACAGGAGCACATTAGAAACATCAGCGATGCCGATTCTAAAGCACAGAGATCCATCCCTGAGACGGCACCAGCCCAAACTTCCAAGGCTGCATGTTGCTGCCCAAGCTCAACCACACTGCTTCTGGCCCTGAGCTAGATCGCATGAGACCAGCTCAGATCTCCTTTGCAGCCACAGCACATTTATGTGCAATGCAGATAATCCTTCTATGATAACCAAGTGCAGGGGGACTATTCAATACAAGAAAAATTCCAACAACGCTTGACTGAACAAGACAGAACAGTCAAGAAGCATGTGCAATCCTGACCTGAAATGTTCTGATTGGGCAGCTATTGGGTACCAGTTAAGCAAAAGAAAGCTGCAAATTCCTCATTCTTATTTCAGTATACCAGCTTTATGAAATGAAATATATCCTTTAGCAAGGTAAAGGATGAAAGACCATACAAGCAGCATCGCTGACCATGAATGGAAACTGCATGTTAGAGCCTGACTCCACTAAAGTCAGCTGAAATTCAGCAGAGCACAGACAGGGCTGCACCAGCTCAGGTGTCCTAATCTAGTTCTCTATTTACTACATTACACTGCTCTTCAATTCTTGTATTTAAAACCTTTAAAAAACGATAGTTGCCAGAGCACTACCTTTAAAAAAAGAACTGTGCTCTGAAACTCTGATCTGAGGAGAAGATGGTGGATCAGATTCAGATCAGGCTTACGCAGATGCAGGACAAGAATAACTGTTCTTGCTTCCAGTAGGGCCAAATTCAAAATGCTGTTTGGAAATGTTATACAACTCTCTAATAATCTCACTCAGGGGGTTACTGCTATGATTGCTTGTATCCAGATTAAAAAATAGTCAGGAAAACCATTTGCTTGCGTTACTGCATTTTTATCTTGCCATAAACACCACCGTCTAAAGTCAGCTTGCTTCCAAGTTTTAAACTCAACAAATAAAACCTACTTGAGAAGTTATACTCATTTACATATCCAATACTAACGTCCACTTTATTTTTTTTAACCCATTCCTTATTCCTTCACTGCTGTTAAAACTTGGGTTTAATTTCTTCTCTTCCCGTGCTTTTGCTGCATGTTGGCTACAATTTTGCAGAAACATATTGTACCATAAAATTGTGTGTTTAGGGAGACTTTAGAAGTTGAGCTATTTCTTTTCAAGAGTACAGTGCAGGCTGGACTTCAGATTTGAAAACTCAGACTTAGGATACTGCAGAGCAAGGGTTTGCTTGCAGGACTCCACTTTTTCTCATTGAGTATATACTATTACAACACAAAATTGAAGTGATTCTCTTTTTCCAGACACCTTCATCTTCACTACAACCCAGCACTAAAAGCCAAAAGTGATGTGGCAAGTTTTTCAAGCACTATAAAGGAAAGAAATAACTATACTATCCTAAATGAACACCACTTGGGCATCTCTGCACCTAAGATGTATTGGGAGGACCACAAATACAAGCCAGAATTAATTCAATGCAACACATCAAGTTTTCAATGCTTCTAAAGTAATTGAAATTTCTTGGGGGGGGAAGAACACTACTTAAATTAAGAAGAACGCAGATACAATCTTGGACAACAAGAGAAATAATGGGTACCATCAGCACACTATATACAGAAACCAATTAAGAGCTGGAAAATATTTGACCCACATGTATAGAATTATTGACTAACACTCAATCACCATTTGATCTCAGCAGCTAGGCTTGCATTAGGAACAGCAAGGCAGCATTCACACACTGCTTAATAAATTTCCCTAAAGTAACACACACACCATTATCCGGTCTAATCTTCCAATTGTTCCTCAAGTCAAGCAATTTTTACAGAGAATTTGTCTTTATTCGGCTGCTTGTTTTTTCCTATAAACTCATTTTTTCCTCTCTCTGTATATATTTATACATGTATGTGCTAAGATCTCAATATGTGGAAGTATAGGCAGGCATAGAGAACCTTTTATATAAAAACAATGACAGAAACCTGAAGTTCTGACCATTTTCATTTGAAAACGAAGTGATCACGATGAATTTTTAAATTTTTATTTATTTATTACTGTTACAATGCTTCCTTGCTTTCACATTCTGGCGAAAATCAGTAGTGGAAATGACCAAAGAAAG